>NC_092342.1:83322500-83330000 GCF_046630445.1 Rutidosis leptorrhynchoides | reverse complement strand
ATATATATATATATATATATATATATATATATATATATATATATATATATATATATATATATATATATATATATATATATATATATATATATTCTATGTAATTAGAATACCATCCGTTAGCCAAAATCATTTCATATCGAAAAAAAAAATCCTTTATCCAATCGTGCGAAATGGAATTCGTCATCAGTTCAAGTCACTCAGATTCCGAAATGGAATCCCATTCAAGCTCCGAAAGCAGTGTGACCGGAATAGATCAACCAATCAGTCATCACCTATTCTGGATGAATTGGGGATGGGTTCGTAGCCTCCTCAATCATTGGAGACAAGAAGAAGGTGATCCCTTCCATCCACCACATTGCCCTCTTGATGAAGAACCTGAAGCACTTACCGGCGAACCTGTCCGAAACACCATTTTCTCGCTCATTTCCAGAGTATCTCGTCACGATTATATATTACATCAAATTTTAGATTTTATTTATCCGCTCGTCCGAACCGACAATCACCCCGGTGTAATAGAAGAAGTCAACGAGCTTCGCGCTCGGGTAGTGGTTTTAGAGAATATGGTGCAGAGATTACAAACACCAGCAGCAGCGTCAGCAGCATAACCAGTACCACCATCATCAACACCAACAGTACCATTACCACCTCCAACCACAACCGCGTCGTAAACCTCAACTTCACAATCTGTCCCACGAGCATCAACGTCATACGCACCATAGATACCAAGGAGTACCAACAACAATAACTGACGAAGTATTAATTCATAACTTCATTGGAGAAACATTCCGCGGCGATTATGTAATCTCTAAAGTCTTAGAGATTATCTAATCTAGCCCTAACCATAAATCAGTTATGCGAACCAAAATGATGGAAGGAAGAGTAGAAACCCTGACAAAAATGGTGTGTGATTAACAAGCTAAACTTGCTTTACCAACAACATCAATAGTACCATCAGCGTTACCAGCATCGTCAGTACAGTCAACATCCGAATCAACAACACCGATAACATCACAAACTCCGTCAGTTCAAGAATCACTGTGGACATCATTACGAATCAATAACGTTTATATTGTATCAACGAGTTATGAAGAATTAACTCATTTCCTCTGAAGAAATTATATGTATATTATATATATATATATATATATATATATATATATATATATATATATATATATATATATATATATATATTGAAATAAATCTTTCAGTGCTAAGCTATTGTGTGTGAATCTTAACTACTCGGTTAATTCATATTACAAATATGCAATAATGTACGTCCTTCGGCCGCAACTTAACCAGCGTTAACTACAATCTCTGTCGCAATTCAACAAATTCCAATTCATAATAAATCAAGTATATATTTGATTTTACACTTTCATCATCAATGTACCCGAAACTTTTCAGATAACATCATTCGTACTTTGCGAAATTCACAAGAATTCCACGAACCGAACACCATACATCAACAAATAACGAAGTATTGATTCATAATTTTAATGTCATTAAAGAAATACTGCGTAAAAGTTATGTACTTTTTAAAGCCTTTAGGGATTATTCAATTCTAGTTTCAACCGTAAATTAAATGAGTTTAATTTAACATTAACTCATTAAATCATTAAATCTATGTTACATCTGAAGAAAATATACATATATATATTTTTATAAAGACTGTAATAAAATTCTTTTGTACAAAATATTAATTGTGAAATTTTTTTTTAACGGGTAGGTAATACCCGAGAGATATATAAATTCACAATTAATATGTTACATTCTTCGAATCTAATTCAGCAAATCATCCATTATACTCCCTACTTTCACAACAATATACATTCTTTTATAGAAATCAAAACAACCATACTCATTCAAAATTTAATTACATATTCTGATTTTGAAATCTCAAAATTTAACTTGAGATATGACCAAAATCATCACTCTTAGATCCTTACATCTTTCACAAGCTATATTTTGACTTCAAAACTGTGTTAGAACATCAAATGTATGTTAACGATTACAATCTGTGTTCAAACCCTTCGAAAATTTCTGAAGACACTTCGAATGATGAGCAATCGAGATGATGATCCAACCACATGTTACCCACAGTTATGTACCCGAAAAACTCTTGAAACCAAAGTAAAAGTTTAAACAACGTATCCGCGTCAGATTCTTTGGCATTTATTAGCAAAAATAACTTTGCAACTCCTATTCAAAGTATCCAGTTTTGTCACAGCTCCAGCAAGTCAACTTCGACTTTTCAGTCAGACTAACCTTATTATAACCTTGAGATATACACCATCGTTACCAGGGAACCTTTTACATTCCACCATATTATTAGCAGATGTACCAACAACTTCATTACCCTTTGACTTTAGCCTCTCCAAAAAGTCATCATAATTATTCATTGAAACCCCATCATTTACTCATTCGCATCTTGTAATGAGAATTGCCATACGAATCATTGGAAATTAGCAATCAGTATTTTGAAATCTTGCAGCATGTCTGCGCCAACAGTTATATGTGTATATATAACGTCTATCTTCTGGACTTAATTTGAATGTGAAGTTTCTGAAAAACACTCCGAACTACGAATTGGTTCTCCGAAAATGGAAAAAATGCTGATGAAGCAGCAAAAACTATAAACGACTTTAAATGGTAAAAGCTGGATGATAATGATGAAGTGTGCTGGCAAAGCGCAGAAAAAGAGAAGTTTTGGAACTGGAAAACGGATTGAGCAAAGTAGGAAGGAGGCTGTGGACAAATTACAAAGACTGAACCTTGACTTTAAAGGATCCAAATGATTCAGTACCTGCTGAAGTCATTAACGAATACCTTGCTCCTTACTCTAAACCCCTGCGGACAATATTCTTCATCATCCTCTGATATTAGAAATTCTAAAATATCATCATATCTTTCATTATAAATATCCTCCATATTTCTGAAGATATTTTCTTAATTTTTCTTATTTGAAATCATTTACCTCTTCGCGCTATCTGTATTACATCATAAAAGAAACTATTTTAGTTTCTAAATTATGAAAGATTCAAGTTTAAAATAGGAATATTTTGAAGTAGTGTTGAGAACTGAAGCATGAATTAGTATAATATAATGACACTTGATCAATGTGATTATATTACAGTAAGTCATGCTGAGTTTCTAAATGGAACGTGATGATTCACAGATCATAACATCATCATGTGCCATGTTATACGACTCTTGTATTCTATTTAACCTCTAAAATATCAAGAAAATATTTCTTGATGATTCGGCCTTTTCCAAGATATTCTAGTAATTTAACAAGTCAAGATCGTGCCATCACAATTTCCTTCCTAGAACATTAACAATGTTCATTCCGAAATTCATATCTGTGAATTCTGGACCATTACAAGCGGTGCTTAATCGCAAGAAGAAGAAACGAAAGGACAAAACTCCGAAATAGAAATTGGGGTATAAATTGCAGTAAAATAAAAGAGAGCATTAACTATGAATGATAATGATTATAGAAGACAGAAGCAGAGACTTTGAAATATAAGGGAACATATAAAGCTCAACGACAAACCAGAAATTATAAACCATATATCGATGCATATAGCAATATAAAGACACGGGAGAACTAGAAACACTATAAACCCAAGAGTATAGTAGAAGTAAATAGATTCTTCCGGCGGTAGATGAAAAAGAAGAATGACCGATATGAAAGTTAGAAGTATATCGAGAATCAGAGCTGGATGGAGCATATTGATGAATACTTTAAAATATGAGTTGAGGGGGAAAGAATAGAAGGTGATGAAACATGACTAGGAACTTAGAAATCAACAGATTTAACTCACACAATGGCAGAATAAGTGAATCAAACCCTCTAGTGAATAGGTTAAGTTTTTTTTTGATTAATTTAGTCAAACCACAACTAAATCAAGTGTGATTAGATCAACACCTAGAGCTATTATTCACCACATGGGTGATTTGGACTGAGAGAGAATCGGAGGAGCTCACTAGATCTGAGTGTGTGTAACAAATAAGAGGCTTAACCTAAAATGAAGAACATAAGACTTTATATACCCCTACTGTTGACTCACCCATACGATTCATTCATCACACGTACGAGTTGGCTTCATCAGCCGTACGGGTGATCACTCACTCGTGTCTTCTCATTTAGGTTGTAATTGTGACTTAGCTCAGCATCAACCGTGCGTATGAGCCTGTCAGCCGTACTAGTGAGGCTTCACTCGTACGTCTGACTAAGTCTAACATAGTCAAACATCTAAATCTCGTTCCTGCAGTTCCTGTAACCACATACAAACACAGGATAATAATGAGCAATCATGGTGGCCTGTAAACTGTTGTACCTGCAATGGACGTGGGTAGATGTCTAGGGACTTGCATAAAATGCATCAACAGAAGGTGTGAGTTGTAAGGAAACGAAGGAGGTGAATTTATAAGAAAATCTCCGACAGAATAATTAAAATGGACGATCGCATTTAATGCGGATCCTAATTTCCTTGATTACCGGAGAGTCAAATCTTATTAAGAAGATTTTCTTCAAATCCCTTGAAATCTGGGAATCAGTCATATCTACGTCAAATGATAAGATGAATCTATACTTACTCATTTCACTCTTCTATGTTAGCTTCATTCGTACTCTTCATATAAATGGATTGTTTATCCAAATTATTCGCTGATGATAAAACTCTAATTTTCAGCCCGTATGTATCATGAAAACATACTTATTATCATTCACGACCTTTCCACTTAAATTTCGGGACGAAATTTCTTTAACGGGTAGGTACTGTGACAACCCGGAAATTTCCAACCAAATTTAAACTTTAATCTTTATATGTTTCCGACACAATAAGCAATATTTGTTAAGTTAAATTTCAAGAATTTTAAACTATGTTCATACATTCATTCAACCTCGACCAAGTTCCAACGATTCACGAACCATTAAACGAATATGATTATATATGTGTATGTGTATATATATTATAACTTGAAACGTAAACGAAATATTAGATTAAATACTTTATATGATTGTATCTGTTTCAAAATGTTTATCAATGGAATTAGAAGATAAGATCAACTGATTGAATTATCAGATATATTAAATTATGATTACAAGTCTCTGTTGAAAGGCCCACGTTGATTTGAGAAATCTTTCCATTTTAACAATATTCGGAAAATGGTAAATTAATTTATAAATAAGAACAAATTGTCAATCATTGAGAACTAGACAAAGGATAGTGGAAGATTGAATCTCATAAAGACTCGATTGATCTATTTAGTTTCAAACGTACAAAAACGTTTTCAGTTTAAAAAGAACTTTATTATTAAAACGTATATAACTTTTATAAATATCTAGAACCACTTTTGACAACTCATTACTTAACTAGTATGATAAAGATAACGATATTTATATTTTATTTTATTAAATATATATAACATTTAAATTAATATTATATATATTTATACGCGTATAATACGTACATAGTTTTATACTTTTACTATACTTAAACTTTACCTTTACTTTATTTTTACTTTACTTTAACTTTAATAATTCACTTTAATAATTCATACTTTAATAATTTATACTTTAATAATTCACTTTAATAATTCATACTTTAATAATTCACTTTAATAATTCATACTTTAATAATTCATACTTTAATAATTCATTTTAATAATTCAAAAATCTATTATAAATAGAATTCAATAGGTTTCATTATTTCATAGAAACTTGAAAATATTTTTCTCTAAACTCTCTCAATCGATTTACATATATATATTTACTCCGTATTATTTCAAGATATTATTAGTATACATAAAATATTACGACGGAGTGTTGTCCGAGTGATTTCGAAATTGTTTTTCGAGTCGGATAGGATTAAGGAAATTATGGGTTATAGCTGTGGAGGTGATTGAGTATGGTTCATGGGTATGCTCGTGAGGTCAATATAGTGTTTATCATTTTCGTTGCGTCTACGTACCTTTCCTGCAATATTGAATCTCAATATTGATACGTGAGTACTCATAATTTAACTTTTACATACTAATAGTGTATCCCTGACTAGTGCTCGAGTATTTAGGATTATGCATGCTTGTACTTTTGATATTGCCCTTAGACAGGTTAGGTTGAATCTTGAATTAGTTACACTTGCGGTTGAGATAAGGTATAAGATATGCATGTCCTTGGAAAGCTAGCGAAAAATTAAGAACTTTTCCTTTAGATATCGAATGGTTTCGATGAACGGATTAGAAGTTATAATCAATTGAATTTTCGATATTTTTATTAAAAATGATTATTATTATCGTCGTTTTTATCGTCGTTCTAGTTTTATCTTATTATTATCATTATTATTATCTTTATCAATAAAAGGGATTTATCATTAAAAATTGTTTTTTTATTACTATCGTTATTATCGTTAAAGTTATAATTAGTATTATTATTATTATTATCCAATTATCATTATTATTATTATTATTATTATTATTATTATTATTATTAGTATTAATATATATATATATATCATTATTTAAAAATGGTTATTGTTATTGTTATTATTATTATTACTATATTATCATTAAGATAATTATTAGTATTATCGTTAATAATATTATAGTAACTATCATTATTAATATTAGTGTAATTAAAACAAATAATTGTAACACCTAAATATTTTGATTACTATTATTATCATTATTATGAACACGATATAAAAGACGATTAAAAGCTATTAAACGAAACGATTAGGAAATAATGAGTAAGAGTATCATGATGAAATTAAAATATTATAAGATATTAATTTAGATAAAATTATCGTTCTTATTATTTTTATCATTACTATTATTATTAAAAGTATCGTTAGTATTAAAACTATCATTTTAACAAAAATTATCATTTTAATAGAAATGTCATTGTTACTATAAAATATCATTATTATTATTATTTTAAATAGAATTATTATTTTAAAGATAATATTAAAAATTATCGTAAATATTAAAGTTATCATAATTAGAATTATCGTTTTATCATAATGTCATCTTAGTAATTATAAATATTGATATTTTTATAATAATAATTATTATTACAAAATAATACAACTTTTACTTACTATCATTATAGATATTATTTTATAAAATAAATATGTGATACAAACATATTTTACTACGTGTAATAACTTACTTTAATAATACCTATCATATTATCTTTATGATATTAAATGAACCCTATAAATTTTATTACTTAATATATATAAAAGTATATTTGATTATATAAATTTAATATAAAATTTTATTTATTAATAAATAAATTATATTATTTACTCTAATAAATCTTTTTAAAATATTTAAAAATATAAAACGACGATATTTAAACTATATATTAATCATGTATAGATTTTTAGAAATTATTTTGAGTCAAATTTACTTTTGTTGACTTTTGCATATTAGTCTCGAGCATTAGGATTGTGGTACACTATGACTTGACCTAATTTGTTAGACAAATATTGA
>NC_092342.1:83205000-83317500 GCF_046630445.1 Rutidosis leptorrhynchoides | reverse complement strand
CGACATAAAAACAACCAGTCTTCAATATTCATCATACAAACATTTAAGCCATATTTTTATACAAACATGATCTATAGATCTTCACATAAACATATCTTAAAAAGCAAACACACCTAAAATTTGCATCATGTTACAACCGGTGATTTAAATCCATCAATCATGACATTGGTTCAATTTACATCCCGCAATCATGATGTCAGATGAACCAATAACAATTAGAAACCTCATAATCTCTTCTCTTAAGATCATTCTAAAAAACTCGATTACTCTCGATTACTTCTTTGTAAGAGCAGTCCGATTCGATATTCTAAAGTCCGTTTAATTAATCGGTCAACGTCGATTAATGGGTCGAAATCGAATTTGGTAATTAAAGTCGGTTAAAGTCAAAATTGATTAAAATTTTAACATGAATTTATACCAAAAATTTAGAGTTTTTGAACAAAATGAATAATTTTAGACGATTATGTTGAAATGTATACATATAATTTTTGAATTTAATACTTAAATATATAAATTACAATCCAATTAATTGCCGGTTAATCCCGAATTAATTACTCCTTCCAAAGTCACTGCTGATTAAACCCTAATAGCTAATTTTGTAATGTATTTTTTTTTCTTTTTTTAAATAGCAGTTTAAAATCATCGGCAAGACTAAACCACTCATGCGATCATCTTCCGCAGTTATATAACTCGCCCTCAATTGCTAACATGAAAAAAATCGTACTAATCCTAGGCATGACCTCGTAAAACCACTCCCATTGCCCCCTCAATAAGATTAAGGGTGTGTTTGGATGAAAGTATTTGGAGCTGGAGCTTGTAGCTGGAGCTGGAGCTTATGAGATAGAGCTGGAGCTGAAGCTTATTTTTTAAGCTGGTAGCTGGAGCTTATTATTTTTTATAAGTGTTTGGTAAACTAGTTGGAGCTTATTTTCCAGTTCATAAGCTCTACTTTTTTTCATAAGCTACTTTAACGAAGCTTATGACTTGGAGCTTATTAAAATCATAAGCTCGAGCTCCTATAAGTTCCCATGAGCTCCAACAATCTCGTCAGCCAAACACACCCTAAGATTCCAATATAAAAATAAAAAGATTTGTTCTTCTACCATATATTTCCACATTTAATCCGTTTTGTGCACACAAGAAGACTCTCGAAGTCAACGTAGATCGTCAATGGCTTACGTCGAGCGAGGTACGTTAATCTATCTCAATTTCAATTTCATAAAGCTATTGCTAATCAAATCTATACCTACATAGGAGTACATTAAGTTGATCATGTAATTAAGTTTATCGAATTGGTTATGTTATGTGAATGGTCAGATGAATTCGAGGTTGAAATTGGAATTTTTGAGTTGAAATTCAGGAATTTGTATGAACATATGTTAGAATTTGGTGTGTACGTATTGTTTTCTTCTCGCTAGGTTTGGTATCAATAATCAATATTAATAATAAATAAAATTGAAACCTGAAAAGTACTAATTAAGATCATTATAGACGTATAGTGATGAAGTTTGTATATATTTCTGATTGATGATTGAGGCTATAAGAAGTTGAATCACTTTTATTATAAGGTTTTTATGTAGAAGGTTTTTGGTTGCTACATAATTATTCGTTAATGAATGTACAACCTATACTAACCTTTAGTTGATCAATATATGACATTCACTAGTTTTTATATATTTAAGTCGATTTTTATGGCTCATTTATGTAAGTTTTACAGTATCTTTCAATGGGTTTGGAGTTTATAGCTTTACTCGATATTTGTTTATAGGCGGTGGCGAATCTAGGAACTTTTTCGACAGGGGCAAAACGTTAAAAATTGAACAAATTGTTTTACCCTGCAAAAAAAAATGTTCAAGTTCTACTAAGAAGAACAAATGTTGCAAATAGATTTGTATTTTCGACCCGTATTAATACTAGAAATAGAAATTCAAGTACTATCTAAAAAGTCTCTACTAGTCACATAGGGAAGTGGCCAAACTACTATTTCTAATTGTTGGATTCAATTATACATCTGATATATCCAAAAATCGAAATGAATCCAACATACTCACTTGTCTAGTTTCGGACACTATGGCCACATTTTGATGGTTGCAGATGTTTTTGGCTGACTAGGGTTGGTGCATCTTCTTAATTTATCAGGTGTTGTGAAATCCAAGCGATCTGTATGGCGACTCAAAACTGTCACTGATTTCTTTTGGACAATCATCAATTTCTTTCACGTGTTCTTCATGACTATGTTTTCGGTAATGTTGAGCCCTAAAGTTCTGTCTTTATATCACATGGTTCTTAATACTTTTTCTGTCGTACAATTCTCATTTTTGGCTTCTACGTAGATGGAGAAATCTGATAGTTATAAGAAAAGATCCAGTAACAGCAAAAAATGGGGTGGTGGAGGTCCCGGAGGCAGCCCGTATGGAGGTGGGCCACATGGACCCCCACGTGGGCTAGACAATGTTAGAGGCATTGATCACAGTAAGTTGCTGATTTCCATTTTAGCATTTCTCCAGTTCCATTTTTACAATAATATAACGAATTAACGATACTAACGTTACAATTTGATCTTTTTTCCAGACTCACTTCCAGCATGTGGATCTTGTTGTGGAGGTTAACACAATTTCGGGTAACGAATGGCACCCCATCCGTTCGAGTGCCATTTACGCCCACTTTCATGTTCTTTTAAGTTCTAACTAGCTGTTATATTACTTGTGTACTTTCAAACTATTGTGTGTTTTACATGTGGATGGTTCAATGTGGTTTATTATTGTCTTATGTCATATTGTTAGCCAGTTAAAATAAATACAATTACAAAGTTCAACTTAATGGAAACGGGTCAACAATGTTGAAAGTTGCTAAACTTCTATTTCCTCCGTTCCATAAAAACAGAAAACAGGTTGGTTTGACTTTTTATTAGTTTTTATTGAATTTAAGATATAGTAATAAATTATCTAATTTACCCTTTATGTAATGTTGTTATAAAGAATAATTAATAAATTAATTGCTATATTTTATGTTAAATTTCTAATAATAAAAAGGACATAATTGTAACTTAAATGATCTTTAATTGTTATTAAAAGTAAGGGATAATAATAATAATGAGACAAACAAAAATAATCAGGTGAATAATTTTTATGAGACTAATAGAGTATTTAAAATGGTTTGACATTTGAAATCGATTTACTTTAAACAATACAGAGGATTGTGTAACCCCTGAAAATTTCAATTTGAAAGGTCTTTTTTATTTGAAGTTGGTTTTGCTTGATACATTTCATCATGGTTTTATCCTTTAAGCTAATGGTTTTGGCCATTTTACCCGTAATAAAATAAATATGAAGTGATCAATAAATAGTTAAATACTACTCCATATCATCGTGTTTGATATTATCGATAAGTTGTTACTCCTAGACCTTAAATTGCCAACTTTCAGTTCAATATTCCATTTTTATTCAATAAACTTCACATCCTTAATAAAAAAATCAAACAATATCGATTTATTTAAAATATAGCCACAAAAATATAAGAATTCGCTATAACTTTTATTAAGCTAGGTTTCAAGGTAACTTGCACGTTTATTGAATTAAAATTTATCGATGGAGTATACCTCGCATTTGAATTTGATTAAAAAAAAAATACCAACAACAACAAAACTCATTCCCGTTGCGCGGTATGGAGAGGTGAGATGTAATCAATCATTCATCTTCCACGAGTTGAGACAAAAATTTCTGCACCCACCGGAAAAGAAAGTCATCTCTCTCTACTCCGGTGTGGCAAGATTGCTTCCGTGAGAATCTCCTGTCAAAAAGAACAAAAAAAATAGATAGATAAGTAAATAAAAATAAAGAATAATAAAAGTAAATATAAAATTAAAAAGACGCAATGAAAAGTGTAAGATCAAATTTCCATAGGTTGTAAAGTTTGTCTGAAATACAATTCAGGCTCTAAGCGGCAGTCAAGTCGTAAATAAATTAACGTTTGTTGTTGCCTCAATAAATAGAGTCAAAAAGCATTAAAAATAGAACTTGAAAGGCATGTCAGGTGAAAGTTGTTGCACAAGCAAAGAGCCAACTACCTATAACAACCCATGGAAAATGGCATGTCGGGTGTATTGGGTATGAATCCACCTATGTTGAATTGAGGATACATAAATAATAAAAGAGTAAAGTAAATATGAAATTGCGCCAAGGACAATTATCCGTTGCCAGAGATAGACTGGAAAGTCGAGTCGCTCGCAGGTTTTAGGTTTAAGTGTTTTCTAGAAGCCTATAAAGGATATCACCAAATACAAATGGCCGAGGAAGACGAAGAGAAGACCACGTTCCACACAGACCAGGGGATATACTGTTACACCAAGATGCCCTTTGGACTGAAAAACGCGGGTGCTACATATCAACGCACCATAGATACAGTGTTCGCTAAGCAAATTGGACGCAACCTTGAGGCGTATGTTGACGACCTCGTCATTAAAAGCAACACTGAGGAGCAATTGCTAGCAGACATACTCGAAACATTTAACACGCTCAGAAGCATTAATATGAAGCTTAAACCCGCTAAGTGTAGCTTCGGAGAAGAAGAGGGAAACTTCTTAGGGCATATCGTGACTCAGCGTGGAATCAAGGCAAACCCAAAGAAAATAGAGGCAATTGAAAAAATGTCCTCTCCTAAAACAAAAAAGCAGGTTCAAAGCCTCAATGAGAAATTAGCCGCCTTAACCCGATTCCTGTCTAAGGCTGCCGAAAGATGGCTCCCGTTCTTTCATACCTTGAAAGACTGCGCTAAAAAGTCGGATTTCAAATGGACTGATGAGGCAGAAAAGGCATTCCAAGAGATGAAAACGCTCCTCAAGAACCTCCCTACGTTAACGGCGCCTATTGCGGGCAAAACTGTAACAACTCGACTTTTTCGACTTATAATTATATTTTATACTTTCAATAACTGCGTATTTGTGCGTACTGAGTTAGATTATATTCTGGGATCATTATTTATGTTAATTACTTTCGTAATGCCTTACAACGTGTTATTAAGTACTTAGTTACTTAACTTGATCCTCATATGCATTTATGACCGTTAGTGTCACTTATCGTTTAAAACGAGCTATGTACTTGGTACACGTTAAACTTTTGTCATAATTGGAGCGTTATGACTAATTAATCATAATTGTTATTTATTAATGACAATTACTTGGTTTTATTGTTTCTTAATTACGCTTAGTGTTTACTAATGCACACTAGATAGTCTTAATGGACTTAGCATCTTAATGGACCTAGCTTATTAAAGGCCCAACCTACTCAAGATTAATGGACTAGTTTAGTGGGCTAGTTAATGGACTAGTTAGCCCATTTAATTAAAGGCTAACCCATGTAAGTATTAAGACAAAGTCCCTCATGCATGCTTATGTACTATACTTACATCTTTTAACTTAATACCCCATGCCACCCAACATCCTAGCATCACCATTGTACCACCACCCATGCCAAGTCAATGGTCCCCCCAACACCCCTTTGGCCGTCGGCCCTTTATGCTCACCACCACCACTTCATTTTTTTAAACTCTCATTTCATTCTCAAAAACACACACACGTTTCTCTAGTTTTCTCTCTAACTTTCTCACACTAAAACTTTGAAGAACTTGTAAGTTCTTGGCTTCTTTTTCTTTCTTTTCTTTCTTTAATTAGTGATTCATCATCATCATGATCAAAGATTCAAGTTTTGTAACTTGAATCTTCATAAATCTTGTAGATTCAAACTTTGATTTGAAAGTCTTCAAGAACATGAAGGATTCAAGCTTTTTAGCTTTGAATCTTCATTACCTTGTTAGATCTAAGTTTTATAACTTAAGATCTCTTTATTTATGTTAAAAGATCAAAACTTATGTTTATGATCTTCATGTAACTTGTAGATCTAACTTTTTACTTTAAAGATCTTCAAGAACATTAGAAATCCAAGCTTTCTAGCTTGAGGTTTCTACAAAAAGTTCATTAAAATATCAAGTTTATTAACTTATGATCTTCTTTAATTTGTTGTACTTTAAATTGTAACTTGTGTTTCCATTAAACAAAGATACAAGCTTACTAGCTTGAAATCTCATAAGTATTGTTAAGAAATCCAAGCTTTCTAGCTTGAGGTTTCATTATTGTGTTTGATCTAAGTTATGTAACTTATGGTCATCTAACTTGTTTAAACAAAAGCTCATAAGCTTACATTCATTTTACTTTGCAAAAATCTAAGTTTTATAACTTAAGGTTTTGTAAAAGTTGAAAGTCTAAGTTCTATAACTTAGGGTTTCACCAAGAACATAAGATCTAGACTTTTTAGTCTAAGGTCTTCAATATTTAGCTAAGATCTAAGTTCTATAACTTAAGGTCTTGCTTATTTAGTTTGAATTAAAGTTTATAGCTTAATAGAATTTGTACTTGTGTCAAAACTAAGAAATTGATGTAACTTTGGTTCATCATCTTGCTCAAACTCTCAAATGAGTTGTATTTCATTTCTTAGTCTTGAATTTGTGTGTTCATGGTTAAACCTTGGTTAAAGTGATGCTAAAACATCAAGAGTTGTACACTTGAGGCTTATAAGCATCAAGGATGAGAACCGTGATGAGCATCAAACACCAAGAAACCCACCGGAGCACTTGTTTTCTGTTTTTCAGGGTCTGATCAGACTCCTAGGACTTATGGAAATTTTATTTCCAGATAATTCGGTTCGAGTAGATGACTTTTAGTTTAAGACTCGCCTAAATCCGATATACGATTTAGGATTTATAGCCTTCCGAAAATCACTACGCCTTCGTAACGACGTGCTGAAATTTCTGACCTACTCGCGCTTGAACCGGCGCCACGGTCAAACGACATCGAGTTAGGATCTAAAAATTTGACAGCGGTAAGAGGACTCACATACGGAGACTTGGCCACTAACCGTGTGTCATTTCAGTTTGTATAGAGGTCATAGCAGCTGATCGAAGTCAGCCCTTTGTTTCGATCTCTATTCTTGTTGAAAACTTACTTTATCTTTTACGTATGATGATGATGATGATACTTAAGACTTAACTTATTTACTTTTAAACTTTTGGGGACGATTTACTGACTTAGTAACCTTTGACTTAGGTTGAGGACCTTTCGGACCGACTTACTACTTGCCTAATTTTTCGTTTCCGCTTTACCGCACATTCACTGTGATTTATAGCTCCCTTTTTACTTTACTATTTTTGGGACTGAGAATACATGAGCTTTTTATGTTTTAACATACTAGACACGAGTACTTAAACTTTATATATGTGTGGGTGACATAACGGCACAAATTTTCCCCTTAGCTCGGTAACGTTTAGTCATTGGTTTATGAACCGGTGAACGCGAATCTTAGATATGGATCCATAGGGTTTGACATCCTCACTCGGGCTAGTCGCGCTAGCATTTAACGGGTGTTTAATACTTCGTCTGTTTTAACGCACTCGCCAAGTGTACTTTTAGGGGGTGATATATTATTTTACGTTAAGTTAGTTACCAAGTGCCCACGGTTAAGCATATACTTTTCATACTGTTTTGAATACGAAATCTTGTGGTCTACATTACATTGTTGATTACAATAAAACTATAGCTCACCAACATTCGTGTTGACCTTTTAAAGCATGTTATTTCTCAGGTGCTTAGACGTTGTTGCTTCCACTGTATTAGACTTGCTGCTATAGACTCGCTGTTATAGACTCGCTGTGTTAGACTTCCGCTGCATTGTTTAGAGATGTCTCAATCATGGAACTTTTATCTTGCATTCACAACTTTTGTTATTTTCGAACTATGGTTTTGTAATGACCTTAGTGTCATGTACTTATGTTAATGCTTTATATTCGTAGAAGCACGTTATCTTTTGTAAAACATTTGACGTTGGTAAAAACGTTATCCTTTCATGAATGCAAAACTTATTTTAAAATAGCATATAGTGTTGTAACCGTGTAATGGACCTGTTGTTGATGATCCGTACATATTGATTTTGTACGGGGCATCACAAAAACCTTGATACTTTACCTCGCAGTGTCTAAAGAAGCTGTTAGTTCCGTCCTTGTTGCCGAGCGAGGAGACGCTCAAATGCCGTTATACTTCGTCAGCAAAGTACTGTCAGGAAGTGAGCTAAACTATCTCCCTATAGAAAAACTTGTGTACGTATAACACCCCACCAAATTTCCATCTGACGGCATGTTAATCCAAGTCCCACATTTAACAGTTACGCCCTCTATATGAGACGTTTAAAGCAATCGCATTTAATTTTATTAAAAGTTGACTTTCAAAACATAAGTCAATAACCCCAAAATAGAAAAACTATTGTGATCGTAACCACAAGCCAACAGTATTTACACAGTTATAGAAGTTTTAAATGTGAAAGTAAATAATGTTCTTTAAATTGAATGCTGACTCCAAGGCCAGACCATGCAGCAAACACAGCGGAAGTCTAACTCTTAAGGACCTGAGAATAAAACACGCAAAAATAGGTCAACAATAATGTTACAATAATGTTGGTGAATCTATAGGTTTAAATGTTGTAACAGTATCTGAAAACAGTTATCAGAAAAATAGTTTAGTTTCCTTGACCACTAGATTTTACAAGTACAACTCCAAGTTGCGAAACGTTTGCATAATCTATGAGCACCTGAATACTAGCAATGACCCGAGTATAGAAACCACTATACCCGCCTTTACCTCATAAAATGTTATACACTTGTTCGAGTGTATCTAATGTTCAAAGTAAATGCACCACAGTTAATATTGTAGGGTGAGGTTGTTAACCTAACGGATCCGTCCATCTAAATTGTGCTTACACCGATGGTATTAAAAGTATTCAAGCTAGAGGCTTTGTGAACAAACTCAATATGCATATATAGTACTCGTGTCAATACAAAAGCATTTGATAATGTAAGTATAACAGCGTGTATTCTCATCCCTGAAAACATGTAAAAAGTGGGACTGTAGATTCACCTTTGAATAAGCTTGGATGACAGACAAAACTTGTACGGATTATAACCGAGTAATGCAACCTAAGTATACGTATTTAAGTTGGTCAATAAATATGTCTTAAACAAATGTGGCTTCATAGTATAAGTTGTCTTATTGCTCGACTCGACGCGTTTCAAAGTAAAAGTCAACATACAATCAACTAGTTCATGCAATTCAAACAATCAACCGAAGTCAAACCGAAAGTCAAACTTGGTCAAAATAGTCAACTAAAGTCAACATCAGTAGGTACATGTCAAATGTTGGTCAACATGTCAAACCTAAATCAAACAACACGTTTTGGATCATAAATAGTCAATTTCACAATTTCAGTTTATCGTTGTGCACAAAGTTCATGTACATGTAGCAAACTTAGCATATTATCTCATAGTACAAAATTCAAGAAAATATGGAAAACTCCAAATCATAAGTATACTCAAAATCGATTCCAAAAAGTCCGGACAGGGTCTCATACGATAATTAAATGTTAGGAATCAGAAGGGGTACATTTGTAGTTTATCAAGTCAGTTTCTGACCGCGCACTGATTTCGTTTTGCCTTTAACCGGAGCTAGGGACATGCAATTGACACAAGGTCAGTGGCCATAGTTCAAGGACAAGTCAAAATAACACATATCAAAAGTTGAGCAATTTTTGTTTAGCCAATTTGTACAGTTTATTCGTGCAAGTTGAATGTTCAGTTTTCAGCTCAATTCAGAAGTTACACAAAGTATGGCTCTATTGTGCCCAATGCATAAGGTTTCGGAGGTTACAATAAACTGAGCATATACCACATAACATATAAAGATTCATATTCCAGAAGCATACATGCTATTTCAATAAACACAAACCACAGAGTATAACACAGAGAGCAAGTTGTAGATTCGATTCTAGTTTAGCTAGTCACATTCGCACGCAATTATCCGAAGATCTAGATTCAATTAAACTATTATATATACGTGAAAGGTGAATTAATTTTTGTGTACATTTCAAATATGATAAGATTTAAACACAAAAGTCAACACATTTTATCATACAAGGCTGTTTCATGCAAGTGCTGTATAATTTCACTTTTACACTAAATCAAGCATATCTCGAGTTATACATAAGCAAACGACATGATATCCTAGTGTAACTTGAGTGTTTTTAAATTATCTTTCCAGTGGTATAAGTTTCACATTCCAATTCGTGGTCTATCAAACCCATATTTCTGATTACACAACAAAAACACAACGTTAATTTAAATGGACATAACTTGATCATCCGAAAACGAAATCAAGCGAATCCAAAGCCTAAAATCAATACTTTTTCGCAAGGAATATAATTAACACATAATATCATGCATTTGAAAAATCAAAATTCACTGATCATGCAATAAACAATTCGGTTTTAAACCCTAACGCGTCAAACGATCAAATTAACGATAACAATTAACATGTACGCGTATAGACATGAGCAATTGACAACATAACTATGAAACATTAATAAAAATCAGATTTTTGAGATTAGGGTTTAGCTAATTATACCTTTAATCGCGAAAAGAATTACACACAAGCGTAGAGGATAACACGAATTGCAACTTTGATGTTCAAGGCTAGGGCAAAAATTAAATTTTTGATGGTGGTAGTGGTGATGGAAGTCGACGGCAGCCAAGGGGGAGGGAGGAGCCAAAAAGTCGACTGGTATCTTTTCTTGTGAGAGTTTTATCTAATTTTAGGTTTAATACAAGTATTTATATTTTATACTAACCCTAGTTCTCCTAAATTGCACCTAAGTCCTCCAAGTTGTAAGTTTTTAAAATAAAAGGTGGTGGGGAGGGGGTGTTCGACCGAATGGCCCATGGGGGTGACTCCCGGGCTCATGTTTTGCAATTCCTTGTATTCGTGGCTCGTTTCAAGTGCAGTTTAGTCATACCGAAGGCCTGGAACGCTAAACCGATCGTTAAACGCAACCAAACGTTAATTTATTAAAAACCCAATAAATTAATTATTTTTAAAAAGTTAATAATTAATAAATTAATTATTAAAATAAACCCGAGCGTTTCGTTGCTCAAAAAGCAGTTATCAAAACCGTATCGTTTTTATCGTATTTCATTATCCGAAATATTTATTCGAATTAATATTAACCCATATTAATAATTGTAACCCTCCAAGGATCAGGTATGTATTTATTACACATAAACACATAAAAGTCAAGTAATCGCCATTAAATAAACTAACGGAAGGTTAACGGAAGTAACGGAAAAAGCAGGGTTGTTACATTACCCACCTGTTATTGAAAATTTCGTCCCGAAATTTTAGTGAACGTCCGCTGAAGTAGTTTCCTCTGGAAACAGTTGCTGGTATTTCAGTCTCATCTGGTCTTCACGCTCCCACGTGAACTCTGGTCCTGTTCTCGCATTCCACCGAACTTTAATGATAGGAATTCTGCTTTGCTTCAACTGTTTGACCTCACGGCCCAAGATTTTGACAGGTTCCTCAATGAAATGAAGTTTGTCGTCGATACGCAGTTCCTCTAATGGAATAATCAAATTCTCGTCGGCTAAGCACTTCTTCAAGTTGGATACGTGAAAAACGTCGTGTATACCACTGAGTGCTTGTGGCAGTTCCAACCTATAAGCTACCGGTCCAACTCTTTCGGTTATCTCGAACGGTCCAACATATCTGGGACTCAGTTTACCTCATTTTCCAAATCGTATAACACCCTTCCAAGGTGATACTTTAAGCATAACTTTGTCACCAACTTGAAATTCTATGTCCTTCCGTCTAACATCGACATAACTCTTTTGACGACTCCGAGCCGTTCTCAATCATTCCTGTATCTGTAGGACTTTCTCAGTTGTCTCCTGAATAATCTCAGGACCTGTCAATTGACTATCCCCCAATTCACTCCAACAAACGGGAGATCTACATTTCCTTCCGTACAACGCTCCGAAAGGTGCAGATTTAATGCTCGCATGGTAGCTGTTATTGTATGAGAACTCAGCTAGTGGTAAGTACTTATCCCATCCGTTTCCAAAATCAATGACACATGCTCGCAACATGTCCTCAAAAGTCTGAATAGTGCGTTCGCTCTGGCCATCTGTCTGGGGGTGATATACTGTACTCATATCTAAACGGGTCCCCATTGCTTTCTATAATGACTGCCAAAACCTGGAAGTGAATCTGGTGTCGCGATCGGATATGATAGTTATAGGCACTCCATGCCTAGAGACGACTTCCTTAATGTAGATCTGAGCCAACTTCTCCTTTTATCAGTTTCTCTTATCGGTAAGAAGTGTGCAGACTTTGTGAGACGATCCACGATAACCTAAATAGTATCGTAACCTCCCACTGTTCTCGGCAGTTCCATGATGAAGTCCATGGTAATACCTTCCCACTTCCACTGGGGAATCTCTGGCTGAGTTAATAATCCTGATGGCTTCTGATGTTCAGCCTTGAATTTAGCGCAAGTCAAGCACTTTCCGACATAGGTAGCAATGTTAGCTTTCAAATTTGGCCACCAATAAAATTCTTTCAAATCTTGGTACATTTTAACTGATCCCGGATGAATTGTGTACTTTGACTTGTGTGCTTCCTCCAACACTAGTTCTCTCAATCCACCAAACTTTGGTACCCAGATTCGATTAGCAAATTACCGTGTTCCATCCTACTTGATGTCAAATTTCTTATCCATTCCTCTGAGAAATTCAACATCGACATTTTATTGTTTCACGGCCTCTCGTTGTGCTTCACGAATTTGTGAGGTGAGATTCGTACGGACAACTATGTTAAGAGCCTTAACCTTGAGGGGTTTCTCTCGCTCTTTTCTGCTTAAAGCATCCGTCACAACATTCGCTTTGCCCGGATGGTATTGAAGTTCGCAGTTATAATCGTTAAGTAGTTCCATCCAACGTCGTTGTCTCATGTTGAGATGTTTCTGGTCGAATATGTGCTGTAGACTCTTGTGGTCGGTGAAGATAGTAAACTTGGTTCCATACAGGTAGTGTCTCCACATTTTAAGTGCGAAGACAACAGCTCCTAATTCAAGGTCATGCGTAGTGTAGTTCTGCTCATGAATCTTTAACTGACGCGATCCATAAGCAATAACTTTATTTCGTTGCATAAGCACGCAACCCATTCCTTGTCGTGAGGTATCACAATAAACAACAAAATCTTCACTTCTCTCTGGTAGAGACAATATCGGTGCAGTTCTTAACTTCTCCTTCAACAACTGAAATGCAGTTTCTTGCGGTTCTGACCACTCATACTTGTTGCCCTTATGAGTCAACGCGGTTAATGGTCAGGCAATCTTGGAGAATCCCTCGATGAATCTCCTGTAGTAACCAGCTAAACCCAAAATTTGCTGGATCTGAGTTGGCGTCTTTGGAGTTTCCCAATTCTTAACCGACTCAATCTTTGCTGGATCAACCTGTATTTCATTGGCCCCTACAATATGGCCAAGAAATTGTACCTCTGGTAACCAAAAGTCACACTTAGAGAACTTTGCATACAACTGCTCTTTTCTAAGCATGGTCAATATCGAACGTAGATGCTGTTCGTGCTCTTCCTTGTTCTTGGAGTACACCAATATATCATCAATAAACACAATGACGAATTTTTCTAGGTATGGCTTACACACACGGTTCATGAGGTCCATGAACACTACTGGTACGTTCGTCAAACCAAAGGGCATCACTGTAAACTCGTAATGTCCATAACGTGTTCTAAACGCCATCTTCGGGACATCAGCTTCTTTGACTCTCAATTGGTGATATCCGGATCTCAAATCAATCTTCGAATAACAACTAGACCCCTGTAGCTGATCAAATGAGTCATCAATCCTCAGTAGCGGATACCGATTCTTGATTGTCAACTTGTTCAATTCTCTGTAGTCGAACACAATCTCATCGACCCATTCTCCTTTTTAACAAACAAGACTGGAGCTCCTCAAGGTGAAGAACTCGGTCGGATAAATCCCTTGTCTAACAACTCTTGCAATTGGCTAGACAACTCTTAAAGCTCTGGGGTGCAAGTCTGTACGGTGCGCGAGCCACCGGTGCCACTCCTGGCACTAAATCTATCTGAAACTCAACTTCTCGATGCGGTGGGAGACCAGGTAATTCCTCCGAAAAAAATTCAAGAAATTCCTTAACTATAGGAACGTCTTCGGGTCTCCTTTCATTAGGTACAATTTGGCTTACATGAGCAATAAACGCGATACTTCCCTTTCTCACATATCTCTAAACTTTCAAGCAGTTAATGAGATGTAATTGTGAACCGTTCTTCTCTTCATAAATCATAAAAGGTTCACCGTCAGCAATAGGAATACGAATAGCCTTCAGGTCACAGACCACTTCGACTTTGTTGTCAGCTAACCAGTCCATTCCAACCACAAGGTCAAAACTTCTCAGTTTAATAGGTATCACATCAAAGCTAAAGGGCTTACCCTCTAACTTCAAAGTACAACCGCGATAAATCTTATCTGCTCTCATCAAGTTACCATTCCCTAGTTCTATGGAATACACGTTATCTAGGGGAGAAACAGGATCTTTAACATTGTGATAGACATCCTTAGATATAAAACTTCTATCAGCACCAGTGTCAAACAAAACATAAACAGGTTGATCATTGAGTGAAAACGTACCCGTGACTAGCTTCGGATCATCACGAGCTTCCGCAGAATTGATGTTGAACGCCCTGCCTCGAGCATTCCCATTGTTGTTGTTCTTAGGACAGTCCCTCTTGAAATGGCCTGACTGTCCACAAACATAACAGTTCTTACCATTACCAGCATTGTTCGCATTGCTTGCAGTGTTGTTGTTGTTGGTGTTGTCGTTGAGATTAACCTTGCAATCTTTTGCCAAATGGCCAAACTACTTGCACCGGTCACAAATTAGAATAGAACAGTTTCCGGTATGATGCTTGCCACACTTTTGACATTGTGGCTTTTTGCCCTTATACCCGGAGTTAGTTCCCGTGACCCCAGTGTCGTTGCGGTAAGAATCTTGTTTCTTGAATGGCTGTTGGTTAAAATTCTTATCTTGACCACCATTCCACTTCCTCTTACCATCATTAGTCTTATTCTCATTCACTGTCGTACCCTTTCCTCTTTGGGCAATCTGGTCCAGTAACAAACTAACCATGTTAATAGCTTCTTGCACGTTTGCGGGTTTAGAAGTAGTGACCCTACCTTGAATATTCTCACTTAGACCTTCGATGTACAGTTCCACCTTACGCATCTCAAGAGTAACCATCTCAGGACAAATTAGCGCCAGCTCAAAGAAGCTCTTGTTATTGGCGGTGAGGTCGTTGCCTAGTAACTTCAGCTCTCGGAACTCGCGTTCCATTTTCTTAATCTCATTTCAGGAACAGTACTCTTCTATCATTCTTTGCTTCAAGGTGTCCCAAGGTAGGGCATAAGCTTGATCATGACCCAGGGTTTGAACATAGTTGTTCCACCAGGTGAGCGCACTGTCCGACAGCGTGCCCATAGCAAAACCTACCCGGTCATTATCATTACACCCGCTGATGCGGAAAACTGACTCAAGCTTTTCAAACCATCGAGTAAGAACAATTGGTCCCTCAGTTCCATTAAAAGGATGCGGGTTGCAACTAGTGAATGTATTGTAAGAACATCCATTAGGCCTTGAGTGTCATTCCCATTGGTGTTGCTCGAACCACCACGATCGTTACAATTGCGGGCGTTATTGAGTTCTCTCAGTAGTTCAGCTCTTTCGGCTGCAATTCCTTTGGCGACCATTCTCCTGATCTGAGCGGCAGTTGATTCCTTCAGAGGCATCTTCAACACAGGAAAACACACTAGGTCAATGTCAAAACAATGCTATATATACAAATATACTAGTAACGAGTGTTGAAGACTAGTAAATAATAGTACGAAGAGATTCGTAAGTAGTGAGAAGTAGTGTAAGTAGTATTAGGAGTGATAAGTAGTGACAGTAGTGATAGTAGTGTCACTAATGATAGTAGTAGTGGTAGTGACACTAGTGATAATAGTAGTGGTACTAGTGTTATTTCGTAATAGCAGTGGTAGTAGTACTAAGTAGTAACAATAATGATAATCATGGCAGTATCACAAAACACAAGTAGTATGATCATATAATGTTACTAAATACAGAATATTACCGCATGCAATAAAAGATAATAATTATTCATAGCATAATCCACCATTATTATTATAAATTCCAAAGAGTAATAAACAAAATTCCAAAAATAATAATCCAAACAATAAACATAATGTACTAGTAGCCCGGTTTAAAACACCCGGTAAGTCTTATATAATTAAATAAAGAAAGGATGGTGGATGAAAAAGAAAAGAAAGCTCATGGTCGAATGACCCTTCACTTCCTCTTCTGTCGGGTACGGGAGGAAGGTCTATCATTCCTCGGCCTATCACATTCTTCCTCCAACGCAGCAACCCTGGCAGTCAAGGCTGCTATCAATCGCTCCATGTCAAAGAACCTTGCTTCAGTCTCGTACATATAAGTGTGTAGGGACGTAACCCTTGAGTCCAACCTGTCGAGATCTTCAGGATGGGGGTATGTCCTCGCAACATCACTCAAAGCATTAACACAATCGACTACATTCCTGTTTCGATTAGTATGAATCAGGTCCAACTCATAAACATTAACAGGATAGTTAGGCATCTGGTGTGGAGCAGGTGCTGGTGCTGGAGCAGGAGCAGGTGCATTCACCTCAGCCACACTTGAGTTGTTGCTACTGTTTTCAGAATCCTGTGACATCTAACTCACAAGACAAGAACACATAAAAAGCAGATTAGTCAAACACATAACGTTAGTCATAAAGTACTCATGTAATGACTAAGTCCCGGTCATAGTCTAGACTCACCAAAGTGTACTAATGACCAAATCAGACACACTAATAAAGTCCTAGTTTCCCTACGAACCGTTAGCTCTGATACCATCTATAACACCCCGCCAAATTTCCATCTGACGACGTGTTAATCCAGGTCCCACAGTTAATAGTTACGCCCTCTATATGAGACGTTTAAAGCAATCGCATTTAATTTTATTAAAAGTTGACTTTCAAAACATAAGTCAATAACCCCAAAATGGAAACGCTGTTGTGATCGTAACCACAAGCCAACAGTATTTACACAGTTATAGAAGTTTTAAATGTGAAAGTAAATAATGTTATTTAAATTGAATGCTGACTCCAAGGCCAGACCATGCAGCAAACACAGCGGAAGTCTAACTCTTAAGGACCTGAGAATAAAACACGCAAAAATAGGTCAACAATAATGTTGGTGAATCTATAGGTTTAAATGTTGTAACAGTATCTGAAAACAGTTATCAGAAAAATAGTTTAGTTTCCTTGACCACTAGATTTTACAAGTACAACTCCAAGTTGCGAAACGTTTGCATAATCTATGAGCACCTGAATACTAGCAATGACCCGAGTATAGAAACCACTATTCCCGCCTTTACCTCATAAAATGTTATACACTTGTTCGAGTGTATCTAATGTTCAAAGTAAATGCACCACAGTTAATATTGTAGGGTGAGGTTGTTAACCTAACGGATCCGTCCATCTAAATTGTGCTTACACCGATGGTATTAAAAGTATTCAAGCTAGAGGCTTTGTGAACAAACTCAATATGCATATATAGTACTCGTGTCAATACAAAAGCATTTGATAATGTAAGTATAACAGCGTGTATTCTCATCCCTGAAAACATGTAAAAAGCGGGACTGTAGACTCACCTTTGAATAAGCTTGGATGACAGACAAAACTTGTACGGATTATAACTGAGTAATGCAACCTAAGTATACGTATTTAAGTTGGTCAATAAATATGTCTTAAACAAATGTGGTTTCATAGTATAAGTTGTCTTATTGCTCGAATCGACGCGTTTCAAAGTAAAAGTCAACATACAATCAACTAGTTCATGCAAGTCAAACAAAGTCAACCGAAGTTAAACCGAAAGTCAAACTTGGTCAAAGTAGTCAACTAAAGTCAACATCAGTAGCTACATGTCATATGTTGGTCAACATGTCAAACCAAAATCAAACAACACGTTTTGGATCATAAATAGTCAATTTCACAATTTCAGTTTATCGTTGTGCACAAAGTTCATGTACCTGTAGCAAACTTAGCATATTATCTCATAGTGCAAAATTTAAGTAAACATGAAAAACTCCAGATCATAAGTATACTCAAAATCGATTCCAAAATATCCAGCCAGGGTCTCATACGATAATTAAAAGTTAGGAATCTGAAGGGGTACATTTGTAGTTTATCAAGTTAGTTTCTGACCGCGCACTGATTTCGTTTTGCCTATAACCAGAGCTAGGGACATGCAACTGACACAAGGTCAGTGGACATAGTTCAAGGACAAGTCAAACTAATACATATCAAAAGTTGAGCAATTTTTGTTTAGCCAATTTGTACAGTTTATTCGTGCAAGTTGAATGTTCAGTTTTCAGCTCAATTCAGAAGTTACACAAAGTATGGCTCTATTGTGCCCAATGCATAAGGTTTCAGAGGTTGCAATAAACTGAGAATATACCACATAACATATAAATATTCATATTACAGAAGCATACATGCTATTTCAATAAACACAAACCACAGAGTATAACACAGAGAGCAAGTTGCAGATTCGATTCTAGTTTAGCTAGTCACATTCACACACAATTATCTGAAGATCTAGATAGAATTAGACTATGATATCTACAAGAAAGGTGAAATACTTTTTGTGAACATTTCAAATAAGCAAAGATTTAAACACAGAAGTCAACACATTTTATCATACAAGGCTGTTTTTATGCAAGTGCTGTATAATTTCACTTTTACACTAAATCAAGCATATCTCGAGTTATACATAAGCAAATGAAATGTCCCGTTCATATTGATTATAATCGTTCCATATAATTGATTTCGTTTCGAGGTTTTGACCTCTATATGAGACGTTTTTCAAAGACTGCATTCATTTTTAAAACAACCATAACCTTTATTTTATCAATAAAGGTTTTAAAAGCATTACGTAGATTATCAAATAATGATAATCTAAAATATACTGTTTACACATGACTATTACATAATGGTTTACAATAAAAATATATTACATCGACATATGTTTCTTGAATGCAGGTTTTACACAATATCATACAAACATGGACTCCAAATCTTGTCCTTATTTTAGTATGCAACAGCGGAAGCTCTTAGTATTCACCTGAGAATAAACATGCTTTAAACGTCAACAAAAATGTTGGTGAGTTATAGGTTTAACCTATATATATCAAATCGTAACAATAGACCACAAGATTTCATATTTCAATACACATCCCATACATAGAGATAAAAATTATTCATATGGTGAACACCTGGTAACCGACATTAACAAGATGCATATATAAGAATATCCCCATCATTCCGGGACACCCTTCGGATATGATATAAATTTCGAAGTACTAAAGCATCCGGTACTTTGGATGAGGTTTGTTAGGCCCAATAGATCTATCTTTAGGATTCGCGTCAATTAGGGTGTTTGTTCCCTAATTCTTAGATTACCAGACTTAATAAAAAGGGGCATATTCGATTTTGATAATTCAACCATAGAATGTAGTTTCACGTACTTGTGTCTATTTTGTAAATCATTTATAAAACCTGCATGCATTCTCATCCCAAAAATATTAGATTTTAAAAGTGGGACTATAACTCACTTTCACAGATATTTCTTTCCTCGGAAATAAGACTTGGCCACGGATCGATTCACGAATCTATACAAATATGTACATATATATCAAAGTATGATCAAAATATAATTACAACTATTTTTATTATGTTTTAAAGATTTGAGTGTATTAAGTCAGCTTCCTCGTTAATAACTTACAACTAGTTGTCCACAGTTAGATGTACAGAAATAAATCGATATATATTATCTTAAATCAATCCACGACCCAGTGTATACACGTCTCAGGCTAGATCATAACTCAAAGTATATATATTTTTGGAATCAACCTCAACCCTGTATAGCTAACTCCAACATTACTGCATATAGAGTGTCTATGGTTGTTCCAAATAATATATATACATGGGTCGATATGATATGTCAAAACATTTGCATACGTGTCTATGGTATCCCAAGATTACATAATATATTAGAATACATGTATAATACAATATAAGTTAGCTAGGATATGATTTGTATAGATTTGTTAAACATTTCCCGTAGCTAAAAAGATCAAAAATATCCAATCTTGTTTTACCCATAACTTCTTCATTTTAAATCCGTTTTGAGTGAATCAAATTGCTATGATTTAATATTGAGCTCTAATTTAAGAATCCAAATAGAAAAAGTATAGGTTTATAGTAGGAAATTTAAGTTACATGTCAATTACTAAAGAGGTAGTCATTTCCGTCGAAAGAACGACATCTTGATGACCATTTTGAAAAACATACTTTCACTTTGAGTTTAACCAAGATTTTTGGATATAGTTTCATGTTCATATAAAAAATCATTTTCCCAGAAGAATAACTTTTAAATCAAAGTTTATCATAGTTTTTAATTATCCAAACCAAAACAGCTCCCGGTTTCACTACGACGGCGTATATCCGATTTTATGGTGTTCATCGTGTATCCAGGTTTTAAATCATTAAGTTAGCATATCATATAGATATAGAACATGTGTTTAGTTGATTTTAAAAGTCAAGTTAGAAGGATTAATTTTTGTTTGCGAACAAGTTTAGAATTAACTAAACTATGTTCTAGTAATTACAAGTTTAAACCTTCGAATTAGATAGCTTTATATGTATGAATCGAATGATGTTATGAACATCATTACTACCTCAAGTTTTCTGGATAAAACTACTGGAAATGAGAAAAATGGATCTAGCTTCAAAGGATCCTTGGATGGCTTGAAAGTTCTTGAAGCAGAATCATGACACGAAAACAGTTTAAGTAACATTTTCACTCGAAATAAGATTGTTATAGTTGTAGAAATTCAATCAAAGTTTGAATATGAATATTACCTTGAATTAGAAAGATAACCTACTGTAAATAACAAAGGTTCCTTGATCTTAGATGATTACTTGGAATGGATTAGAAAGCTTGGAAGTAGACTTGCAAACTTGGAAGTATTCTTGATTTTTATGAAACTGTACTTATGGAATTTATGAAGAACACTTAGAACTTGAAGATGGAACTTGAGAGAGATCAATTAGATGAAGAAAATTGAAGAATGAAAGTGTTTGTAGGTGTTTTTGGTCGTTGGTATATGGATTAGATATAAAGGATATGTAATTTTGTTTTCATGTAAATAAGTCATGAATGATTACTAATATTTTTGTAATTTTATGAGATATTTCATGCTAGTTGCCAAATGATGGTTCTCACATGTGTTAGGTGACTCACATGGGCTGCTAAGAGCTGATAATTGGAGTGTATATACCAATAGTACATACATCTAAAAGCTGTGTATTGTACGAGTACGAATACGGGTGCATACGAGTAGAATTGTTGATGAAACTGAACGAGGATGTAATTGTAAGCATTTTTATTAAGTAGAAGTACTTTGATATGTGTCTTGAAGTCTTTTAAAAGTGTAATAATACATATCATAACACAACATGTATATACATTCTAATGGAGTCGTTAAGTCTTCGTTAGTCGTTACATGTAAGTGTTGTTTTGAAACCTTTAAGTTAACGATCTCAATTAATGTTGTTAACTGATAATGCTAAAAACGAACATATATTTCATAGCATTATTCCTCAAGAAAGACAAGCTTTTAGTTGCAATTGTTCTATTTACAAGTGATATTCGTTTAAATAATAAAAGGTGAAGACAAAAGACAGATTCGACGAATTGAAGACGCAAACGACCAAAAAGCTCAAAAGTACAAAAGACAATCAAAAAGGTTCCAATTATTGATAAGAAACGTCTCGAAATTACAAGAGTACAAGATTCAAAACGCAAAGTACAAGATATTAAATTGTACGCAAGGACGTTCGAAAATCCGGAACCGGGACCAGAGTCAACTCTCAACGCTCGACGCAACGGACTAAAAATTACAAGTTAACTATGTATATAAATATAATATAATATATAATTAATTATATTAATATTAATTATATATATATTATATTTATAAATAAAAACCGTCGGCAGAGAAAGACTCCAAGTTGTGAGCTGTAATTTCAAACTCCGCGACTCGCGGAGTTTGAAGGCCAAAAAGGCCGCGAGTCGCGGAGCCCCCAGTTTCAAAACTCCCTATAAAGCAAACCGAATTCTGATCATTTTCATCAATCTTTTTCTTCTTCTCCTCATACGTAAAATTTATATTTATATTTATAATTTATATTTTAATTTTAATTATAATTCTAATAATAAGGGTATGTTAGCAAATGTTGTAAGGGTGTAAGTCGAAATTCTATCCGTGTAACGCTACGCTATTTTTAATCATTGTAAGTTATGTTCAACCTTTTTATATTAATGTCTCGTAGCTAAGTTATTATTATGCTTATTTAAAACGAAGTAATCATGATGTTGGGCTAATTACTAAAATTGGGTAATTGGGCTTTGTACCATAATTGGGGTTTGGACAAAAGAACGACACTTGTGGAAATTAGACTATGGGCTATTAATGGGCTTTATATTTGTTTAACTAAATGAAAGTTTGTTAATGTTAATATAAAGATTTACAATTGGGCGTCCCTATAAATTACCATATACACTCGATCGGACACGATGGGCGGGGTATTTATATGTACGAATAATCGTTCATTTAACCGGACACGGGAATGGATTAATAGCCACTAGAATTATTAAAACAGGGGTGAAATTACATTCAAGGGTAATTGGTGTAATTGCTAACAAAGTAGTAAAACCTTGGTTTACACGCAGTTGATAACCTGGTGTATTCATTAAACAAAGTATTAAAACCTTGTTACAATTCGAATCCCCAATTAGTTGGAATATTTAACTTCGGGTATAAGGATAATTTGACGAGGACACTCGCACTTTATATTTATGACTGATGGACTGTTATGGACAAAAACCAGACGGACATATTAAATAATCCAGGACAAAGGACAATTAACCCATGGGCATAAAACTAAAATCAACACGTCGAACATCATGATTACGGAAGTTTAAATAAGCATAATTCTTTTATTTCATATTTAATTTCCTTTATTTTATATTTAATTGCACTTCTAATTATCGCACTTTTATTTATTGTTATTTAATCGCACTTTTATTTATCGTACTTTTTAATTATCGCAATTTTATTTTATCGCACTTTTATTATTCGCAATTTCATTATCGTTATTTACTTTACGCTTTAAATTAAGTCTTTTATTTATTTAATATTTTACATTAGGTTTTAACTGCGACTAAAGTTTTAAAATCGACAAACCGGTCATTAAACGGTAAAAAACCCCCCTTTATAATAAAATTACTTAGATATATGTTTGTATTTTTATAAAAGTAAATTAATATAGCGTTAAGCTTTGTTTAAAGATTTCCCTGTGGAACGAACCGGACTTACTAAAAACTACACTACTTTACGATTAAGTACACTGCCTATAAGTGTTGTAGCAAGGTTTAAGTATATCCATTCTATAAATAAATAAATATCTTGTGTAAAATTGTATCGTATTTAATAGTTTTTCCTAGTAAAATATAAACTATTTCGTATCCCTTAGCTTTGACATCAAGTATTTTTGGCGCCGCTGCCGGGGATTCCTCTTAAACGCCGGAAGCGCAACGCTAATATTAAAAAAAAAAAAAAAAGAGATTTTTAGTTAACTTTTATTAAAATTCGTTTTTGTAAAAATACGTTTTAATTATTCAAAAATATAAAAAGAAAAACAAAAATATAAGTATTTTTAAGATTCTGTTAAATATTTAAGTTTTATAAGTTTCTTTATTTTTATTTTAGTTTATAAAAATATAAGTTTTATTTAAATATCTTTTATTTATTTAAAAACAGAAAACAGAAAATAAAAAAAAATAAATAAAGAAAAACGCGTCGAATTTAATAAGCTGTCATCTGAATTTCTGAACCCCGCGACTCGCGGGGTTTTCTGCATTAATTACCGCGACTCGCGGAGCTGCTCTGACACGCGAACAGGAAGCCCTAATCCTGCATTTATTACGGATTATTATTAATTATTTTTATTATTAACCCTAATTATTATTATTATTATAATTAAGTTTATTTTTAATTTAAGTTTTATTTAATTTATATTTTAGTTAAATTAGTTTAATTAAATTGTAAAATTAATAGTTTTATTAAATAAATAATATAAAAATAATATTTTTATAAAAATTGTAATTTTTACAACTTTTTGTATATTTTTATATTTTGTCCCTTTTTAATTGTTTTAGCGTAACTTTTGTATTTTTCGCTCATATTTAGTTTTAAACTTAGTTTTTGCCATAGTTATTTTTACTCCTAGATTTTTAGGCTTTGCCGTAGAATTCCTTAAGTGCTTTTTCTTTAGACTAAGATTTAGATACTTTAGAAATTTGCGACGCCTTTTTAAGTTTTAGTTTCTTTTTAAGTTATTTCCATTTGAGATTTAGTTTTTCTTGTAAGCTTTAATATTTTTAGACGACTTTTACTATGTACCAATTATCATTCCAATTAGTAATTTCAATTTGCGATTATAATTTTAAGTTAGTTGTAGTAATAAGGTTAGGTTAGTCAAGTATTTTTAAGTTTTTATAAGTTTCTTTTATTTTTCCGTCACCTTTTATTTTTTTTCAACCATTTTTCTTTTTCAACCTTTTTCCGACGAACTCTTTTTCTTTCTTATTTCTCGCTATTCTAGTTTTAGGACATAGATTTTTATTCTACTTCTTATCTAAATTTCTTAAAATTACGAAAATTTATTTTAAGTGGTTAAATTAATAGACATCAAAATTTTCTGGTTCGTAGTAATAGTTGGATTTGTACGTGGACCGGGTTATTGGAGCCAAACAGTCCTCAATTATATTGAGACCAAACGAATCCTGCCCCTCTGCTGCATCTTTTGGCTATTCGAAACGTGGGCAAAATCAGAAAAGTCTATTAATTGGATAACTTATTATAATTTTTTTTCCTTTTTAAAACTAATAGGATATTCAGTGAATGCACCGAGCAAGACGTTCACCACCTTTTGTACGTTCACCACCTGTAACTAGATCAAGACATTTAGCAAATATAACCGCCGTTAATTTTTCTTTAGAATCGTCATCCAGTAGACCAAGTACTTCAGTTCAAATTTCCGATAATCCATTTTTGGAACCCGACCTCACAATTGAGAATCCGGAAAATATTCAGGAACGGTTCGTAGATCCTGAACCATTAAACTTTCCTCCGGAGCCACCAATCATTCAAACAGAGATTGTTGAGGAACGAACCATTAAATCAGAATCATCTAGTGATACCGATTCAACAAATTCAATTATGGAGAATCTGGAACCTTTAAGTATGGAAGACCGAATGAGAGCTAAACGCACTGGCCAAGGACACGCAATTACTCATCCAGACATTAATGCGCCAGATTATGAAATCAAAGGACAAATTCTACACATGGTGACTAATCAATGCCAATTTAGTGGTGCGCCGAAGGAAGATCCAAATAAACATCTACGTACCTTTAATAGGATCTGCACACTATTTAAAATCCGAGAAGTGGAGGATGAACAGATATATCTCATGTTATTTCCTTGGACTTTAAAGGGAGAAGCCAAAGATTGGTTGGAATCGTTACCTGAAGGGGCGATTGATACATGGGACGTTTTAGTTGACAAATTTCTTAAACAATTCTTTCCTGCATCTAAAGCCGTAAGACTTCAAGCAGAAATTGTTACGTTCACACAGAAACCAAATGAAACTCTATATGAGGCGTGGACAAGATATGGAAAGTTATTAAGAGGATGTCCGCAACATGGTTTAGACACCTGTCAAATAGTACAAATATTCTACCAAGGATGCGACATCACTACAAGGAAAGACATAGATATAGCAGCTGGTGGTTCTATTATGAAGAAAACCGAAACTGATGCTTACAAACTGCTTCCCACTCACATGAGTGGCACCAAGAAAAAGATATCATTAGATCATCTAAAGCAGCTAGAGCCGATTCTAGCCATGACTTAGATTCCATTTCTGCAAAGATAGATGCTGTGGAGAGACGAATGGAAAAGATGACTAAGGATATTCACTCAATACGAATTAGTTGTGAGCAGTGTGGAGGACCACATTTGACAAAAGATTGTCTCAGTATTGAATTAACAATGGAACAAAGAGAGAATATTTCATACATAAACCAAAGGCCTGGAAATAATTATCAGAATAATTATCAACCGCCAAGACCGATTTACAATCAAAACCAGAATTATAACAGAAATATTCCATACAACAACCAACAAGGTCCTAGCAATCAACAAGTATCCAATAATACTTATAATCAGTAAAGACCTAATTTTCAAAACAAACCACCACAACAAACCGATGATAAAAAGCCAAATTTAGAAGATATGATGACGAAGCTAGTTGAAACTCAAACGCAGTTTTTCACATCTCAAAAACAAACCAATAAACAAAATGCTCAAGAATTTAGAAATCAACAAGCTTCTATTCAAAATCTGGAACAAGAAGTGAGTAACCTAGCAAGGTTAATAGGTGAAAGAAAACCGGGAAGTCTACCTAGTGATACAAACGCTAACCCCCGGAATGAAACAGTTAAAGCCATTACCACAAGAAGTGGTACAACACTTAAACCACCGGAAATACCTGTAACTTCAGATGAAGCTATTCCTACTCCACAAGAACCACAACCTGATCAAGATAAGGAAAAAGAACCGGTAGTTGAAAAGGTTAATGAAGATAACACAGTTAAGGCTAAACCTTATGTTAAACCATACCAACCACCACTTCCTTATCCGAGTAAAATGAAGAAAGAAAAACTTGAAGCCGAGCAATCCAAATTCTTGGATATGTTTAAACAGATAAATGTAAATCTTCCTTTCATTGATGTAATTTCAGGAATGCCTAGATATGCTAAATTCTTGAGAGATCTAATCTCAAATAGAAAGAAAATGGAAGAACTCTCAGCTGTTACTATGAATGCTAATTGTTCAGCAGTGCTGTTGAATAAGATACCAGAAAAACTATCTGATCCAGGAAGTTTCACAATTCCATGTTTTCTGGGTAGTCTTAGTTCAATAGAAGCATTGGCAGACTTAGGTGCTAGTATAAATCTAATGCCGTATTCACTATACACTAAACTAGACCTTGGAGAATTGAAACCAACCAGAATAAGCATACAACTAGCCGATAGATCAATAAAATATCCTAGAGGGATAATGGAGAACATGCTAGTTAAAGTTGGTACTTTAGTATTTCCAGTAGATTTTGTTGTTTTGGACATGGAAGAAGATTCTCAAGTTCCTCTCATATTAGGAAGACCATTCTTAAACACGGCTAAAGCAATGATAGACGTGTTCGATAAGAAACTGACCCTAAGTATAGAGGATGAGAGTGTTACCTTTTTAGTTGATAGAGCAATGCAACAACCACAATCTGCAGATGATACATGTTATTATATGCAAACTATAGATGCACATGCAAGATTATTAGAAGAATTTCCAGAATTACAAGGAACAGGAGAATGTTCTTTAGGAGAAGGTAATGAACCAATTGATGAAGCTGAAATGTTAGATACACTTATAGCTAATGGATATGAACCAACAACAGAAGAAATTCAAATGCTAAAAGAAGAAGACAGATATCGATATAAATCATCGATAGAAGAACCCCCGAAATTAGAGTTAAAGCCACTTCCAAACCATTTGGAATATGCTTATTTACATGGTGAATCTGAATTACCTGTAATAATATCGTCTTCTCTTACTAAAAATGAGAAATCACAACTCATTTCTGTGTTGAAAGCTCATAAACCAGCCATTGCATGGAAGATTCATGATATTAAAGGAATAAGTCCTTCGTATTGCACACATAAAATCCTTATGGAAGAAGGTCATAAAACGTATGTGCAACGCCAACGAAGACTAAATCCTAATATGCAAGATGTAGTTAAGAAAGAGATTATTAAACTGCTAGATGCAGGTTTAATTTATCCAATCTCTGATAGTCCATGGGTAAGCCCAGTTCAATGCGTGCCTAAGAAGGGTGGCATGACTGTCATTACAAATGAGAAAAATGAGCTTATTCCTACTAGGACTGTAACAGGATGGCGTGTATGTATTGATTATAGAAAATTAAATGACGCCACCAGAAAAGATCACTTTCCCTTACCTTTCATTGATCAAATGTTGGAAAGATTAGCCGGAAATAGTTACTATTGTTTTCTAGATGGATTTTCCGGATATTTTCAAATTCCAATAGCACCCGAGGACCAAGAGAAAACCACATTCACGTGCCCTTATGGTACTTTTGCTTACAAACGCATGCCATTTGGACTTTGTAACGCCCCTGAAACCTTTCAAAGGTGTATGATGGCGATTTTTCACGACATGATAGAAGAATGCATGGAAGTATTCATGGATGACTTTTCAGTCTTCGGTGATACATTTAAATCATGTCTAGTTAATCTGGAACGAATGCTAATTAGATGCGAAAAATCAAATCTAGTTCTTAATTGGGAGAAATGCCATTTCATGGTTAAAGAAGGCATCGTTCTTGGACATAAAATTTCAAAAGAAGGAATTGAAGTGGATAGAGCTAAAGTAGATGTAATTGCTAAACTTCCACATCCCACCAATGTTAGAGGAGTTAGGAGTTTTCTAGGGCATGCCGATTTTTACCGACGTTTCATAAAAGATTTTTCTAAAATTGCCATTCCTATGAATAAACTCCTAGAAAAGGATGCGCCATTCATCTTTTCAGATGAGTGTATCAAATCTTTTAATATTCTTAAAGAGAAACTCACTAATGCGCCGATCATGATAACACCAAATTGGAATCTACCATTTGAACTAATGTGCGATGCAAGTGATTTTGCAATGGGAGCCGTTTTAGGACAAAGGATTGAAAAACGATTTCAACCTATATATTATGCTAGTAAGACGTTACAAGGAGCACAAACGAACTATACAACTACTGAAAAAGAACTCCTTGCTATTGTCTTTGCTTTTGACAAATTTCGATCATATCTCGTTCTAGCAAAAACGGTGGTCTATACCGACCACTCTGCTCTTAGATACCTATTTTCAAAACAAGATGCTAAACCAAGATTAATCCGTTGGATCTTACTCTTACAAGAGTTTGATATTGAAATCCGAGATAAAAGAGGAGCAGAAAATCTCGCCGCTGATCATCTTTCTCGTCTTGAAAATCCTGAGTTAGAAGTTCTAAATGAATCAGCCATACAAGACAACTTTCCTGATGAATATCTATTGAAGATAGATTATAATAAAATCCCATGGTTTGCAGACTATGCAAACTACTTAGTTTGTGGATTCCTTGAAAAAGGATTATCGTACCAAAGACGAAAGAAATTCTTCAGTGATATAAAACACTATTTTTGGGAAGATCCACATCTGTTTAAAAGTTGTCCCGATGGAATAATACGCCGATGTGTATTTGGAGATGAAGCTAGTAAAATATTAAACCATTGTCACACAGGACCAACAGGAGGGCATTATGGGCCTCAACTAACAGCAAGAAAAGTTTATGAAGCTGGATTCTATTGGCCTACAATTTACAAAGACGCACACCTTCTTTGCAAATCCTGTGATGCATGTCAAAGGGCCGGAAAAATAAGTCAACGTGATGAAATGCCACAAAATGTCATCCAAGTATGTGAAGTATTTGACATTTGGGGTATTGACTTTATGGGTCCATTTCCAAAATCTCATAATAATCTATATATACTCGTAGCCATTGATTATGTATCTAAATGGGCGGAAGCACAAGCTCTCCGAACTAACGATGCACGAGTTGTAGTCAACTTTTTAAAACGTCTTTTTGCAAGGCTTGGAACACCGAAAGCTTTAATAAGTGATCGGGGTACTCATTTCTGTAATAATCAACTTGAGAAAGTTCTTAAAAGATATGGAGTAACTCATAAAATCTCCACCGCATATCATCCACAAACAAGTGGACAAGTTGAAAATACCAACCGAGCTTTAAAACGTATTCTAGAGAAAACCGTAGGATCAAATCCAAAGGAATGGTCCATTAAATTGGAGGATGCACTCTGGGCTTTTAGAACAGCCTATAAAACTCCAATTGGAACCACACCTTTTAGACTTGTTTATGGAAAAGCATGTCATCTTCCAGTAGAAATTGAACACAAAGCATTTTGGGCTTTGAAGACATGTAATCTTGATTTACATGAAGCCGGACGTCTACGATTAAGTCAACTAAACGAATTAGAAGAATTAAGACATGAAGCATACGAAAATTCGTTAATCTATAAAGAAAAAACGAAGAAATGGCATGATAAAAGAATCAGAAGTTCAAAAGAATTTAAAGAAGGAGACAGAGTTCTTCTTTTCAATTCACGATTCAAGCTATTTCCTGGAAAATTGAAATCAAGATGGTCTGGACCATTCATAGTCAAAAGAGTTTTCCCATACGGAACGATAGAATTAATAAATTCAAAAGGGATTGAATTTAAAGTTAATGGTCACAGAGTTAAACATTACATACATGGTCCGATGGAAGTCGACAACGAAGTTAATCACAATTTCGACACCACAGCTAACTAAGTGTGGGGAGAATCAAGTCTTTAAAGGATAATATGTATTTCTGTTAGAGTTAGATTGTCTGTTTTCGTGTAGTTCTCGAAAATGGAACCCGAATGGTCTTTCCCTAGCAGACCCTAAAGAACTAGTCTTCTCCCCCCATTCTGAATTTTTATTTTTTTTAGGTTTTTACAAAATGAAGACTGCCTGTGAACTAAACCATGGTCTAATGCTACACGTTTTGATCACTAAAAGAAATAATGACATACTACCGAGTGAATTAGTATCAGTAATCAGAGAAAGAATGGACGGAGTTAGAAAAGAATCCAGATGCGAAGATAATAAGTTACAATTTGGTAAAGGAAAATCAAAATCCGCAGCGAAAAGAAGAGCACGACACCTAGAACGATGTCACAAATGCGGAAAATGGTCACATGGAGGTAAATGTTCAAATAATCAAACCTATTCAAATACCGAATTTGTTACTTTATGCAGAGACGGACCGTTCATATGTTTAGAAGAAAAGACACTGAATGCTCGAGGTTACGCCTATGTAGCCATGGAAAACCAATTAAACCGACTATCTTATGAATGGGATAGATCATATAACTAAGAAATGTATATCACAGGTATGTCTGTACAGTTTTTATTTTTTTAACCTTTTGATAATAAACGCTAATTTGTTCGCTAAAAAGTATTAAATTGGTATTGAATAAAATTAGGTTTAGCGACCGAAATTATTGATATCATTCAAAAATTTACTACATCACTGCGAAATTTAACGTTTATTCTTAAGGTATAAATATCTTTAATCAATCAACACAAAATATTTCAAAAATTCGTCATGAGTTAAATTAGGTCTTGGAACCGAAATTACTTTACCGAAAAGAGGGGCGCATATTTTTGATAATATTTGATTCATTAAAGTGGGATAAAAAGACAAAAAGATTTTTAATTTTATTTTTACCATGTTTTTAAAATTAATATTTAAATCTTAAATTAATATTGTAAACTTTGTAAAAACAATATATTTAAAATTGTAAATATTTGAAAAATTAATATAAGTTTGGTATGAATTTATAAATTTTTAAATTAAGTTTGGTGTGAATTTTTAATTTTTAAAATATAAATTTTTAATTTTATGCATTTCAATTTTAAGTTTGGTGTGAATTTTTTTTTTTTTTTTTTAGTTATGTGAATTTAAAAACAAAAATTTACTTTATCTCATTAAGTTAAAAATATGATTTTTAAAATTCGTCGTAAGTTGAAGACTAGGTCTTTAAACCGAAATTGCTTTACCCGAGGGAGGGACGAGAACTTTTATTATCATTATTTTTAATCTCATTGAATTAAAGTATGCCCAAAACATTAAAAAACCCCAAAAATCTTAGCTTTTAAAACAATCGCTACAAAAAGACAAATTTTAAAATTTTGTCGAAGGACGGACTAGGACATCAATCCGAAACGACCTCGTCCTAAATAACAAAGGAAACAAAATTTTAAAATTAAGTACTTAATTGTTTTATAAGTTAATGATTATAAAAAAAAAAAAAATAAAAAAAAAATAGCAAACTCCGCGACTCGCGGAGTTTGAAGGGTTATTCACCGCGAGTCGCGGAGGGGTCGGAAATCAAAAAAAAAAAAATAAAGAGCTGCAAACTGATTAGTCCACACCCCCAACAGCAAAATAACTACGAAAAACACTCCGAAAATACACCCAAAAACATCCCAAAAATCCCAATTTTTAACGGTTAATCACCAAATTTTTTACTAAAATCATGTTGAGAAGGATGCTATCTAAGAATTACTCAAGAAAAACGGTAAATTTCTACTCATAAACACCATTTAATCCGAAATTTGGTGTTCTTGAGCAATTTTTTCCCCAATTTGATTTTGATGCTTTTTAGTGTAATTATGCTTAAATTGTTTATGTATTATGCTTGTATAACCTAGATTGATGCTGTTTAACATGATTAGAAGCCTTAAACTTCAAATTTTGAATAATCTAGGGTTTGTGTTCTTGAGCAAATTTGGGGCTTTTTGATATAAACAGGTTATGGCCGATTTTTGTCATGAATTGTTGCTAAATTAAGTAGTGTAACATGTTTAGGTAGTTAAGTGATCCAAACTTTGAGCCTAAACATGATTTTGAGAATTAAAGTGGACTTTTTCAAGTCTAAAATTCATGAACTTGATTTTTGAAAGATAATGCCATTTGAGACTTGTTTAATTGCTAGTAATGATTATTTTGACATGTTATTTGAGTTGAATGTTTATGAACTTGGCGAACATTTTCGTATATGCTTATTTGAAAAAGTGTAGATTTGATAAAAATGTGAAAATGAGCTTAAGTTTGATATAAATTGATAATGTCATTGTAATTATTTTGATTGATGATTTTGCTGACACTAATGCATATTTGGATGCACAAAATTTGTGTTTAATGTGTTTTGCAGAGTGAAAGGGGTGAATCTTCATCCCAAGCCCGCAATGCTCCTGCTGAGAATATGGAACAACAGGAGGTGGATAACTACTACAAGCAGGATATACCTCATCCAGTCATGACCTTTTCTGATATGCACTTGGAAGAGTTGCACCCGAACCTGAGATTTGACAGACTTTGGATAGATTATCCAAAATATCAAAGGGGTTTGCATACTCTTCATTCTAAGGTTGTTGAGGTACCGAGGGTCATAGAATGGGGACCCTTAGAAGATGTAGAATTGGCCGGGCCAATTAGGGAATTACTTGTACAGAGGTATGGTAATTCTACTTTTAATGACTGGGTACGTTTATTCACCATGCGTAGACCTGTATATAAAGTATGGTGTGAAGAATTGTTATGTAGTATAGAGTTGAATGATCGGGTAGCTAGTTTAACCGATCGTTCTTTTATTAGATTTTTGTTAGGCGGTTCGATGCGCCACATGTCTTTACTAGACATGGCTCAGGCTTTACGTATATATACGCCTGAGGAGTTAGCGTCTGCCGATTGTAGAGGATTGATACTAAACGGTAGAAAGATAGATGAAAATTTTGATACACACGGTGTGTGGAGTCAAATGACAAGCCATCACCGTTTCAAAGGGGGAAATTACTCTTATTTGGATATAGATAGAGCCGAATTAAGAGTGATACATAGGTTTTTAGCTAATTCGATTACACAAAGGGGTAAAAACAAGGAAAAAGTAAATGAACATGATTTGTTTTACCATATGTGTATTCGAGACCCACAAAGCGCTGTAAGTATACCATATTGTGTGGGTTATTATTTATCAGCTATGGTTCGGGGGATGAGACCGCATAGCATAATAGGAGGTGGTATTTTTATTACTTTGATTGGTGAATATCTCGGTGTGGATATAAGTCGGGGGGGATTATTAGTAGAAGAACCGGAACCCCGCGATACTATAGGTTTAAATGTATACCATGGTGCGAAAGTTTTAAAGAGGAGAAATAACGCCGCAGTACGATACCATGGTAGACATCCACAGGTGGAGAGAAACCAACAGCAAGGTAATGTAGGAGGGGGGAATGAGATGCAAGAAATGCAAAGGTTTATAGCTTCTCAGGAATACGAAAATGCTAGACAGAGAGCATTTGAAGATTGGCAAGTTCATCAGAACCAAATCATAGCTCATTGCCAACATATAGGTAGAAACTATATTCCTACACCGAAACCCATCTTCCCTCCCTGGTCTATAGAGATGCAGCCACCATATCCTACGTATAACCCTGCCGAAGCATTATATAGCACCTATGGTTATGCCTGGAACCCCTATTGGTACCAATATCATCCTTAGTTTACTTATTTTTTTTATTTTGTAATTTGTAATGATTGATACGTTTAATACTTTTGTTAATATTGTAATCATTTTTATAATTATCTAACTTTTATTCTTAGATTTTAATAATTTTTGAATGTGGGGTAATATACCAAACTTCAAAAATATGTATATATGTTTGCAGTTTATCTTATGTACACAACAGGGTAAAACAACGCATTTTCAAAGACTGGCATTAAGTTCAGCAAAAGCAACTAATTTTGACGACAAGATGCAAAATATATGTGAAATAACAACAAGACGGAATGAACAAATGATGTGCACCATTTATCATTCAGCAAACAAACGCCAATATATTTGGAAACTTTGGTAAAATTTAATCATTTTCACACAAATCACCCTCAATAATTTAAATTGTTACTGATTTCTTGCAAATGAGGGCATTGCAAGATCTTAAGTGTGGGAAGGGGTTAAATTCTTTCGGATTTTAAAATTTTTTACTTTATACACTTGGTTACCATTAAAAATACTAGTAAAGCAGTAGTTGTATTAGAATCTAGTGCTCTCTGATAAAAAAGAACAGCCCTAGTCTTATATACTAACTACCCAATTCTAGTAAAAAATTTCAAAATTTTCAATTAAATGAACTCAAAATCATGTTTATACATATTTATGAACGATAAAACTAGGTTTTAACACCGAAATTATTGTTACCTCAAAAAGGACATAAATTGAGAAACAAACCAAAATGTTAAAATTCATTTAAAATGGAATAGAGGACGATAAAAAGGAAAATAAAAGCCAAGTGTGGGAAAATTTACCAAGTTATCTTAAACATATGTCACATATATCTGAAACAAATAACTGAAAATACTTTTGCTTTGGACTAAACTAAACTGTTTTACCCGATAAAAGAAAAGAAGAGATGGATCTACACGATGAATCAATTCCATCATTAAAAGGAAGTAAAGTCTTCCGAAAAAGACACGCGCTTCTTGATTTAGGTCATGAAGTTGTCATTCAGACCAGCTGTAGGTTGACGAAAAATCTAGAAAAGTCATCTCTAAAATCAGCAGGAAATCCACGGACCTCACAATCAAACAGGGTCGCCATGTGGTCAGATTTATCCTAACCATGAGAATGATTTATCTTGTAAAATGGGGGGGCACCATGCAAATTAGCTGGATAAGACTAATGAATCAGATCCCCAGAAAGGATAATCTCCTTAAAGATTAAAAATCAGCTTTTAAGACTGATATTACTCAATCCTTGAGATTGACCTTAAAGATTGAGAATTCAAACTCATGGAATTCAATGATATCTAAACTTGAGCTTGAACGAGAAAATATTTTGATCAAAATTACAAACCGATTTGTTTTCTGAAAACCCTATTTTTAATGCGTTCATTACCATTGAACGTAAAATCCTAGGAATTCACCTGGAATTCATTAGGTCACCTGAATCAAATCGGGTGTCTACCGTAAGAACGATGGTTGCATAGTGGTCAAAGACAGGACCTTGTGCCATACCGAAAAATTATAAGGGTGAGCTTTACTATTGCTCCTACCAAGGATAGTAATTGCGTCTGACACGTTATAGACCATAATTAAAAGCATGTCAGGGGACATTGCCTTAACAGTTACTTGTTCAACGCTTTCCTTTACAACCGGACGGTAGTTTACCGAAAGGTAATATACGGGACAAGTAAACTGGACGTGTTGCTTTCCAAATACAAGGTTAGCAAGTGGGTGACACAAAACCGCAAGTTTTGAGCTAAAATTTTCAAATCTGAAACCCACCAAACCCACAAAAATATTTTGCAAACACCGGTAAAGGGTTATTCCGGAAAACTTATCTAGGGTAAAAACTAGATTTAATTTTCAAAAGATCAAATGTTTTCATAAAGATCCAATTTCCTTAATGGATCTAAATTTTTATAGTCATGTGGGACTGTAAACCATATCGTTACTACCATTGTTTATACCGCCGTATAGAAAATCACTGATGTACAAAGTGTGAAGAATAAAGAAGTGATTCTAGTATTTCAAGACGATATTGCTTGAGGACAAGCAACGCTCAAGTGTGGGAATATTTGATAATGCTAAAAACGAACATATATTTCATAGCATTATTCCTCAAGAAAGACAAGCTTTTAGTTGCAATTGTTCTATTTACAAGTGATATTCGTTTAAATAATAAAAGGTGAAGACAAAAGACAGATTCGACGAATTGAAGACGCAAACGACCAAAAAGCTCAAAAGTACAAAAGACAATCAAAAAGGTTCCAATTATTGATAAGAAACGTCTCGAAATTACAAGAGTACAAGATTCAAAACGCAAAGTACAAGATATTAAATTGTACGCAAGGACGTTCGAAAATCCGGAACCGGGACCAGAGTCAACTCTCAACGCTCGACGCAACGGACTAAAAATTACAAGTTAACTATGTATATAAATATAATATAATATATAATTAATTATATTAATTATATATATATATATTATATTTATAAATAAAAACCGTCGGCAGAGAAAGACTCCAAGTTGTGAGCTGTAATTTCAAACTCCGCGACTCGCGGAGTTTGAAGGCCAAAAAGGCCGCGAGTCGCGGAGCCCCCAGTTTCAAAACTCCCTATAAAGCAAACCGAATTCTGATCATTTTCATCAATCTTTTTCTTCTTCTCCTCATACGTAAAATTTATATTTATATTTATAATTTATATTTTAATTTTAATTATAATTCTAATAATAAGGGTATGTTAGCAAATGTTGTAAGGGTGTAAGTCGAAATTCTATCCGTGTAACGCTACGCTATTTTTAATCATTGTAAGTTATGTTCAACCTTTTTATATTAATGTCTCGTAGCTAAGTTATTATTATGCTTATTTAAAACGAAGTAATCATGATGTTGGGCTAATTACTAAAATTGGATAATTGGGCTTTGTACCATAATTGGGGTTTGGACAAAAGAACGACACTTGTGGAAATTAGACTATGGGCTATTAATGGGCTTTATATTTGTTTAACTAAATGAAAGTTTGTTAATGTTAATATAAAGATTTACAATTGGGCGTCCCTATAAATTACCATATACACTCGATCGGACACGATGGGCGGGGTATTTATATGTACGAATAATCGTTCATTTAACCGGACACGGGAATGGATTAATAGCCACTAGAATTATTAAAACAGGGGTGAAATTACATTCAAGGGTAATTGGTGTAATTGCTAACAAAGTAGTAAAACCTTGGTTTACACGCAGTTGATAACCTGGTGTATTCATTAAACAAAGTATTAAAACCTTGTTACAATTCGAATCCCCAATTAGTTGGAATATTTAACTTCGGGTATAAGGATAATTTGACGAGGACACTCGCACTTTATATTTATGACTGATGGACTGTTATGGACAAAAACCAGACGGACATATTAAATAATCCAGGACAAAGGACAATTAACCCATGGGCATAAAACTAAAATCAACACGTCGAACATCATGATTACGGAAGTTTAAATAAGCATAATTCTTTTATTTCATATTTAATTTCCTTTATTTTATATTTAATTGCACTTCTAATTATCGCACTTTTATTTATTGTTATTTAATCGCACTTTTATTTATCGTACTTTTTAATTATCGCAATTTTATTTTATCGCACTTTTATTATTCGCAATTTCATTATCGTTATTTACTTTACGCTTTAAATTAAGTCTTTTATTTATTTAATATTTTACATTAGGTTTTAACTGCGACTAAAGTTTTAAAATCGACAAACCGGTCATTAAACGGTAAAAAACCCCCCTTTATAATAAAATTACTTAGATATATGTTTGTATTTTTATAAAAGTAAATTAATATAGCGTTAAGCTTTGTTTAAAGATTTCCCTGTGGAACGAACCGGACTTACTAAAAACTACACTACTTTACGATTAGGTACACTGCCTATAAGTGTTGTAGCAAGGTTTAAGTATATCCATTCTATAAATAAATAAATATCTTGTGTAAAATTGTATCGTATTTAATAGTTTTTCCTAGTAAAATATAAACTATTTCGTATCCCTTAGCTTTGACATCATTAACCCAATGTTTATTATATCAAATGAGATGTTAAATTATTATGTTATCATTATATTATGATGTATGAATATCTCTTAATATGATATATACATTAAAATATCGTTACAACGATAATCGTTACATATAAGTCTCGTTTCGTAATTCTTGAGTTAGTAGTCTTGTTTTTACATATGTAGTTCATTGTTAACACACTTAATGATATATTTAAATATCATTTTATCATGTTAAATATAGTGTATCAATATCTTAATATGATACATATGTATTTAGTAGACGTTATCATAACGATAATCGTTATATATATCATTTCGAGTTTCTTAACTTAGTAATCTCATTTCTTATGTATAATACACATTGTTAATATACTTAGTGAGATACTTACTCATCATAATCTCATGTCAACCATATATATATGACTATATATACCACAACATGTAGTTTTTACAAATTTGTAACGTTCGTGAATCGCCGTTCAACTTGGGTGATCAATTGTCTATATGAAACTTATTTCATTTAATCAAGTCTTAACAAGTTTGATTGCTTAACACGTTGGAAACATTTAGTCATGTAAATATCAATCTCAATTAATATATATAAACATGGAAAAGTTCAGGTCACTACAGTACCTACCCGTTAAATAAATTTCGTCCCGAAATTTTAAGCTGTTGAAGGTGTTGAAGAATCTTCTGGAAATAGATGCGGGTATTTCTTCTTCATCTAATCTTCATGCTCCCAGGTGAACTCAGGTCCTCTACGAGCATTCCATCGAACCTTAACAATCGGTATCTTGTTTTGCTTAAGTCTCTTAACCTCACGATCCATTATTTCGACGGGTTCTTCAATGAATTGAAGTTTTTCATTGATTTGGATTTCATCCAACGGAATAGTGAGATCTTCTTTAGCAAAACATTTCTTCAAATTCGAGACGTGGAAAGTGTTATGTACAGCCGCGAGTTGTTGAGGTAGCTCCAGTTGGTAAGCTACTGGTCCGACACGATCTATAATCTTGAATGGTCCAATGTACCTTGGATTTAGTTTCTCCGTTTACCAAATCGAACAACGCCTTTCCAAGGTGAAACCTTAAGCATGACCATTTCTCCAATTTCAAACTCTATATCTTTTATTTTACTGTCCGTGTAGCTCTTTTGATGACTCTGGGCGGTTTTCAATCGTTGTTGAATTTGGATGATTTTCTAGGTAGTTTCTTGTATTATCTCCGGACCCGTAATCTGTCTATCCCCCACTTCATTCCAACAAATCGAAGACATGCACTTTCTACCATAAAGTACCTCAAACGGCGCCATCTCAATACTAGAATGATAACTGTTGTTGTAGGAAAATTCTGCTAACGGTAGGTGTCGATCCCAACTGTTTCCGAAATCAATAACACATGCTCGTAGCATGTCTTCAAGTGTTTATATCGTCCTTTCGCTCTGCCCATCAGTTTGTGGATGATAGGCAGTACTCATGTCTAGACGAGTCCCCAATGCTTGTTGCAACGTCTGCCAAAACCTTGAAACAAATCTACCATCCCTATCAGAGATAATAGAGACATGTATTCCATGTCTGGAGACAACCTCCTTCAAATACAATCACGCCAACTTCTCCATTTTGTCATCTTCTCTCATTGGCAGGAAGTGTGCTGACTTGGTGAGACGATCAACTATTACCCAAATAGTATCATAACCACTTCCAGTCCTTGGCAATTTAGTAATGAAATCCATGGTAATGTTTTTCTATTTCTATTCTGGGATTTTAGGTTGTTGTAGTAGACCTGATGGTTTCTGATGTTCAGATTTGACCTTAGAACACGTCAAACATTCTCCTACATATTTAGCAATATCGGCTTTCATACCCAGCCACCAAAAGTGTTTCTTGAGATCTTTTTACATCTTCCCCGCTCCGGGATGTATTGAATATCTGGTTTTATGTGCTTCCTTAAGTACCATTTCTCTCACATCTCCAAACCTTGGTACCCAAATTCTATCAGCCCTATATCGGGTTCCGTCTTCCCGAATATTAAGATGTTTCTCTGATCCTTTGGGTATCTCATTCTTCAACTTTCCTTCTTTTACAACCCCCTGTTGTGCCTCCTTTATTTGAGTAGTAAGGTTAGTACGAATAATTATATTCATAGCTTTTACCCGTATATGTTCTCTGTCCTTTCTACTCAAAGCGTCAGCTACCACATTCGCCTTCCCCGGGTGGTATCGAATCTCAAAATCATAATCATTCAACAGTTCAATCCACCTGCGTTGTCTCATATTCAGTTGCTTCTGATTAAATATATGTTGGAGACTTTTGTGGTCGGTATATATAATACTTTTGACCCCATATAAATAATGCCTCCAAGTCTTTAATGCAAAAACAACAGCACCCAATTCCAAATCGTGAGTCGTATAATTTTGCTCGTGAATCTTCAATTGTCTAGATGCATAAGCAATCACCTTCGTTCGTTGCATTAATACACAACCGAGACCTTGCTTTGATGCATCACAATAAATGACAAAATCATCATTCCCTTCAGGCAATGACAATATAGGTGCCGTAGTTAGCTTTTTCTTCAATAACTGAAACGCCTTCTCTTAATCATCCTTCCATTCAAATTTCTTCCCTTTATGCGTTAATGCAGTCAAGGGTTTTGCTATTTTAGAGAAATCTTGGATGAATCTTCTGTAGTAACCAGCCAATCCTAAAAATTGACGTATATGCTTCAGAGTTTTTGGGGTTTCCCACTTTTCAACGGTTTCGATCTTTGCCGGGTCCACCTGGATACATTCTTTGTTCACTATGTGACCGAGGAATTGAACTTCTTCCAACCAAAATGCACACTTTGAAAACTTAGCGTACAGTTTTTCTTTCCTCAATACTTCTAGCACTTTTCTCAAATGTTCATCGTGCTCTTGATCATTCTTTGAGTAAATAAGTATGTCATCGATGAAAACAATGACAAACTTGTCAAGATATGGCCTACACACTCGGTTCATAAGGTCCATGAACACAGCTGGTGCGTTAGTCAATCCAAAAGGCATAACCATAAACTCGTAATGACCATAACGCGTCCTAAAAGTAGTTTTTGGAATATCATCCTCCTTTACTCACATTTGATGATATCCAGAACGTAAATCGATTTTCAAATAAACTGACGAGCCTTGTAGTTGATCAAATAAGTCGTCAATTCTCGGCAGTGGATAACGGTTTTTGATGGTAAGTTTATTCAACTCTATGTAGTCAATACACAACCTAAATGTACCATCCTTCTTCTTGACAAACAAAACAGGAGCTCCCCATGGTGATGTGCTTGGTCGAATGAAACCACGTTCTAATAGTTCTTGCAGTTGGCTTTGTAGTTCTTTCATCTCACTGGGTGCGAGTCTGTAAGGAGCACGATCTATTGGTGCAGCTCCTGGTACAAGATCTATTTGAAATTCAACAGATCGATGTGGAGGTAGTCCCGGTAATTCTTTCGGAAATACATCGGGAAATTCTTTTGCGACGGGAACATCATTGATGCTCTTTTCTTCAGTTTGTACTTTCTCGACGTGTGCTAGAGCAGCATAGCAACCTTTTCTTATTAGTTTTTGTGCCTTTAAATTACTAATAAGATGTAGCTTCGTGTTGCCCTTTTCTCCGTACACTATTAAGGGTTCTCCTTCTTCTCGTACAATGCGAATTGCATTTTTGTAACATACGATCTCTGCTTTCATCTCCTTCAGCCAGTCCATGCCAACTATTACATCAAAACTCCCTAACTCTACTGGTATCAAATCAATCTTAAATATTTTGCTACCCAGTTTAATTTCTCGATTCCGGCATATATAATCTGCTGAAATTAATTTACCGTTTGCTAATTCGAGTAAAAATTTACTATCCAATGGCGTCAATGGACAACTTAATTTAGCACAAAAATCTCTACTCATATAGCTTCTATCCGCACCCGAATCAAATAAAACGTAAGCAGATTTATTGTCAATAAGAAACGTACCCGTAACAAGTTCCGGGTCTTCCTGTGCCTCTGCCGCATTAATATTAAAAACTCTTCCGCGGCCTTGTCCATTCGTGTTCTCCTGGTTCGGGCAATTTCTAATAATGTGGCCCGGTTTTCCACATTTATAACAAACTACATTGGCATAACTTGCTCCGACACTACTTGCTCCGCCATTACTCGTTCTGACACCATTTGTTCCTTTCGTTCTGTTAACCCCTGGTCCGTAGACCTCACACTTCACCGCGCTATGACCATTTCTTTTACACTTGTTTCAAAATTTGGTGCAGAACCCCGAGTGATACTTTTCACACCTTTGGCATAGCGGCTTCTGATTGTTGTTGTTGTTGCGGTTGTTATTGTTGTTGGGATGATTGTTGTAGTTGTTGTTGTTGTTGTGTCGTTTGTTGTAGTTGCGATTGATGTTGCGATTGTTGGGATAGTTGTTGTTGTATTGGTGACTCTTATCACCGTTTTCCCCCCACTTTCTTTTTACTAGCTCACGTTGGCCTATTCGGCCGCCTGTTCTTTAATTCTTCCCTCAATCTGGTTCACTAGTTTTTGAGCCATTCTACATGCCTTTTGTATGGAGGCAGGCTCTTGTGAACTTATATCTTCTTGGATTCTCTCCGGTAACCCTTTCACAAACGCGTCGATCTTCTCTTCCTCATCTTCGAACGCTCTCGGACACAATACGCACAATTCTGTGAATCGTCTTTCGTACGAAGTAATATCGAATCCCTGTGTTCGTAACCCTCTAAGTTCTGACTTGATCTTATTGACCTCGATTCTGGGACGGTACTTCTCGTTCATCAAGTGCTTGAATGCTGACCACAGTAGTGCGTAAGCAGCATCTTGTCCCACTTGCTCTAGATAGGTATTCCACCATGTTAACGCAATACCTGTGAAGGTATGCGTAGCGTACTTCACGTTGTCTCCTTCAGCACACTTACTTATGGCAAACACCGATTCAACTTTCTCGGTCCACCATTTCAATCCGATTGGTCCTTCGGTCCCATCAAATTCTGAAGGTTTGCAGGCAGTGAATTCCTTGTAGGAGCAACCTACACGATTTCTTGTGCCGTTAGCTGTATTGCTAGATTCAGAGTTATTGTTGGTATGTAGCGCGACCTGTACTGCGGCTATGTTTGAAGCAAGAAAGGCACGAAATTCCTCTTCGCTCATATTCAAGGTGTGTCGAGTAGTCGGTGCCATTTCCTTCAAAATAGTCAAATGAAACAAGTTAATGATACAGAATATTAAGAGTAGTCAATAGTATCTCGTAGCATAATATGAACTCATTTATAAAAGCTTTTCCTTCATATTAGCATTTTATAAGTTTAAATTCGGTTACTACCTACCCGTTAAGTTCATACTTAGTAGCTAATATACAATTCAACTACTACAATTCCATATGAAAAACTGATTATAATAATATATCACATACAAATATTCTTCAAACTTACAACTTCGCTATATTACATATAACATGAAATATAGTACACTATGATACAGGACAGTTTTGAAGATAAATCTAGTTAATACGCAAGTTGTTCAGCAATGGAAATAAAGACACGTAATTCATAAGTCCAGAAACAAGTCATGCATTCTGGTTTTACTAAGACGACTTCCCATCCTTGGTCTTGTGGAAAATAATCGTTATGACCATTGGCTAGGCAGCATGTTGTAATGTCGTCAAAAGGACGAGGGTTTCGTAATGTCCAACAGCCCCGTAATAATCTAAAAACCTTGTTTCTCACCCCAACTACTGAATCCGTCACTTGTGGGAAAGTTTTATTTAAAAGCTGCAATCCGATGTTCTTTTTCTCACTTTGGTAAGAAGCGAACATTACTAACCCGTAAGCATAACATGCTTCTTTATGTTGCATGTTAGAAGCTTTTTCTAATTCACAAAATCCTATGTTGGGATATGTTGAGTCAAAATAGGTTCTTAACCCGTAGCGTAAAATTGCATTTGGGTTCCCCGCATTTAACGCTTTAAAGAAAACACGGCGTAACTTAAAGTCTCCCCAATGTGATATACCTCACCTATCAAAGGAAAGCCTTTTATAAACTAAGGCATTTCTGGAAAGTCTTTCAAATGTTTGACAAGTTAATTTCGCCATAACTAAATGTGCTAATGAATTCTGACCGACTCTAGACAAGATTTCCTCAATCATATCCTCTGGTAGGTCTTCTAAAATATTCGGTTGTCTACCCTTAACGTCCATTTTGTTTTTATACTGTAAAATAGACGAGGATTAGATTCGTAATAACAAACAATACAAGCAATTTTTACATAGAACATAAAAGTACAAGCACACTACAATACATTTATTACACAACATGCTCACACCCCTCTAATCTGAATCACTGGTTTCTTCTTCTTCGGACTTGGTTCTTTTTCCTAATTTTCTAGGGATATATGATGTTCCTCTAATACGAGCCGTCATTTTCCACATTGGTTTAGAAAAACCTGGTGGTTTAGAGGTTCCCGGGTTATTGTCACGATATTGAAAATACGGGTGTTGACGGTACATATAAAGTTCATCGGGGTCGGAATTAGATTTCTCTATTTTGATGCCTTTTCCCTTATTATTTTCTTTTGCCTCATTAAATTGGGTCAGGGTAATTTCTATAACATCATCGGAATCCTCATCAGGATCCGATTCATCGGAAAATTGGTAATTTTCCCAATATTTTGCTTCCTTAGCGGAAACACCATTGACCATTATTAACTTTGGTCCATTGGTTGAGGATTTTCTTTTATTTGACCGGTTTTCTGTGGTTTCTACTATTCCCCCCTCCGGAACCTCCTCTTCTTCCGGTTCCTCTTCTTCCGGTTCCGTTTCCTCTTCTTCTGATTCTTCGGGAACTTGTGAATCTTGCCAATATATATTCGACTCTTCGTTATTATTAGGTGAGTCAATGGGATTTGTGCTAGAGGTAGACATCTATCACACAATATCAAACATGTTAAGAGATTAATATATCACATAATATTTACATGTTAATAATATATAGTTTCCAACAAAAATGTTACGCAGTCATTTTTAAAGAAAACACAGTCGAAGTCCAGACTCACTAATGCATCCTAACAAACTCGATAAGATACACTAATGCAAATTTTCTGGTTCTCTAAGACCAACGCTCGGATACCAACTGAAATGTCCCGTTCATATTGATTATAATCGTTCCATATTAATTGATTTCGTTGCGAGGTTTGACCTCTATATGAGACGTTTTTCAAAGACTGCATTCATTTTTAAAACAACCATAACCTTTATTTTGTCAATAAAGGTTTTAAAATCATTACGTAGATTATCAAATAATGATAATCTAAAATATACTGTTTACACATGACCATTACATAATGGTTTACAATAGAAATATATTACATCGACATATGTTTCTTGAATGCAGTTTTTACACAATATCATACAAACATGGACTCCAAATCTTGTCCTTATTTTAGTATGCAACAGCGGAAGCTCTTAGTATTCACCTGAGAATAAACATGCTTTAAACGTCAACAAAAATGTTGGTGAGTTATAGGTTTAACCTATATATATCAAATCGTAACAATAGACCACAAGAGTTCATATTTCAATACACATCCCATACATAGAGATAAAAATCATTCATATGGTGAACACCTAGTAACCGACATTAACAAGATGCATATATAAGAATATCCCCATCATTCCGGGACACCCTTCGGATATGATATAAATTTCGAAGTACTAAAGCATCCGGTACTTTGGATGGGGTTTGTTAGGCCCAATAGATATATCTTTAGGATTCGCGTCAATTAGGGTGTCTGTTCCCTAATTCTTAGATTACCAGACTTAATAAAAAGGGGCATATTCGATTTAGATAATTCAACCATAGATGTAGTTTCACGTACTTATGTCTATTTTGTAAATCATTTATAAAACCTGCATGTATTCTCATCCCAAAAATATTAGATTTTAAAAGTGGGACTATAACTCACTTTCACAGATATTTCCTTCCTCAGAAATAAGACTTGGCCACGGATCGATTCACGAACCTATACAAATATGTACATATATATCAAAGTATGATCAAAATCTAATTACAACCATTTTTATTATGTTTTAAAGATTTGAGTGTATTAAGTCAGCTGTTCTCGTTAATAACCTACAACTAGTTGTCCACAGTTAGATGTACAGAAATAAATCGATATATATTATCTTGAATCAATCCACGACCCAGTGTATACACGTCTCAGGCTAGATCATAACTCAAAGTATATATATTTTTGGAATCAACCTCAACCCTGTATAGCTAACTCCAACATTACTGCATATAGAGTGTCTATGATTGTTCCAAATAATATATATACATGGGTCGATATGATATGTCAAAACATTTGCATACGTGTCTATGGTATCCCAAGATTACATAATATATTAGAATACATGTATAATACAATATAAGTTAGCTAGGATATGATTTGTATAGATTTGTTAAACATTTCCCGTAGCTAAAAAGATCAAAAATATCAAATCTTGTTTTACCCATAACTTCTTCATTTTAAATCCATTTTGAGTGAATCAAATTGCTATGATTTCATATTGAACTCTAATTTAAGAATCCAAACAGAAAAAGTATAAGTTTATAGTCGGAAATTTAAGTTACATGTCAATTACTAAAGAGGTAGTCATTTCCGTCGAAAGAACGACATCTTGATGACCATTTTGAAAAACATACTTTCACTTTGAGTTTAACCAAGATTATTGGATATAGTTTCATGTTCATATGAAAAATCATTTTCCCAGAAGAATAACTTTTAAATCAAAGTTTATCATAGTTTTTAATTATCCAAACCAAAACAGCCCCCGGTTTCACTACGACAGCGTATATCCGATTTTATGGTGTTCATCGTGTTTTCAGGTTTTAAATCATTAAGTTAGCATATCATATAGATATAGAACATGTGTTTAGTTTATTTTAAAAGTAAATTTAGAAGGATTAACTTTTGTTTGCGAACAAGTTTAGAATTAATTAAACTATGTTCCAGTGATTACAAGTTTAAACCTTTGAACTAGATAGCTTTATATGTATGAATTGAATGATGTTATGAATATCATTACTACCTCAAGTTTTCTGGATAAAACTACTGGAAATGAGAAAAATGGATCTAGCTTCAAAGGATCCTTGGATGGCTTGAAAGTTCTTGAAGCAGAATCATGACACGAAAACATTTCAAGTAAGATTTTCACTCGAAATAAGATTGTTATAGTTGTAAAAATTGAATCAAGTTTGAATATGAATATTACCTTGAATTAGAAAGATAACCTACTATAAATAACAAAGATTCCTTGATCTTAGATGATTACTTGGAATGGATTAGAAAGCTTGGAAGTAGACTTGCAAACTTGGAAGTATTCTTGATTTTTATGAAACTATACTTATGGAATTTATGAAGAACACTTAGAACTTGAAGATGGAACTTGAGAGAGATCAATTAGATGAAGAAAATTGAAGAATGAAAGTGTTTGTAGGTGTTTTTGGTCGTTGGTATATGGATTCGATATAAAGGATATGTAATTTTGTTTTCATGTAAATAAGTCATGAATGATTACTAATATTTTTGTAATTTTATGAGATATTTCATGCTAGTTGCCAAATGATGGTTCCCACATGTGTTAGGTGACTCACATGGGCTGCTAAGAGCTGATCATTGGAGTGTATATACTAATAGTACATACATCTAAAAGCTGTGTATTGTACGAGTATGAATACGGGTTCATACGAGTAGAATTGTTGATGAAACTGAACGAGGATGTAATTGTAAGCATTTTTGTTAAGTAGAAGTACTTTGATATGTGTCTTGAAGTCTTTCAAAAGTGTAAGAATACATATCAAAACACAACATGTATATACATTCTAATGGAGTCGTTAAGTCTTCGTTAGTCGTTACATGTAAGTGTTGTTTTGAAACCTTTAAGTTAACGATCTCAATTAATGTTGTTAACCCAATGTTTATTATATCAAATGAGATGTTAAATTATTATGTAATCATTATATTATGATGTATGAATATCTCTTAATATGATATATACATTAAAATATCGTTACAACGATAATCGTTACATATAAGTCTCGTTTCGTAACTCTTGAGTTAGTAGTCTTGTTTTTACATATGCAGTTCATTGTTAACACACTTAATGATATATTTAAATATCATTTTATCATGTTAAATATAGTGTATCAATATCTTAATATGATACATATGTATTTAGTAGACGTTATCATAATGATAATCGTTATATATATCATTTCGAGTTTCTTAACTTAGTAATCTCATTTCTTATGTATATCACACATTGTTAATATACTTAGTGAGATACTTACTCATTATAATCTCATGTCAACCATATATATATGACTATATATACCACAACATGTAGTTTTTACACATTTGTAACGTTCGTGAATCGCCGGTCAACTTGGGTGATCAATTGTCTATATGAAACTTATTTCATTTAATCAAGTCTTAACAAGTTTGATTGCTTAACACGTTGGAAACATTTAGTCATGTAAATATCAATCTCAATTAATATATATATATATATATATATATATATATAAACATAGAAAAGTTCGAGTCACTACAGCAAACGACATGATATCCTAGTGTAACTTGAGTGTTTTTAAATTATATTTCCAGTGGTATAATTTTCACATGCCAATTCGTGGTCTATCAAACCCAGATTTCTGATTACACAACAAAAACACAACGTTAATTCAAATGGACATAACTTGATCATCCGGGAACGAAATCACGCGAATCCAAAGCCTAAAATCAATAGTTTTTCGCAAGGAATCTAATTAACACAAAATATCATGCATTTGAAAAATCAAAATTCACTGATCATGCTATAAACAATTCGGTTTTAAACCCCAACACATCAAACGATCAAATTAACGATAACCATTAACATGTACGCGTATAGACTTGAGCAATTGACAACATAACTATGAAACATTAAAAAAATCAGATTTTTAAGATTAGGGTTTAGCTAATTATACTTCTAATTGCGAAAAGAATTACACACACGCGTAGAGGATAACACGAATTGCAACTTTGATGTTCAAGGCTAGGGCAAAAATTAAATTTTTGATGGTGGTAGTGGTGATGGAAGTCAACGGCAGCCAAGGGGGTGGGAGGAGCCAAAAATTCGACTGGTATCTTTTCTTGTGAGAGTTTTATCTAATTTTAGGTTTAATACAAGTATTTATGCTAACCCTAGTTCTCCTAAATTGCACTTAAGTCCTCCAAGTTGCAAGTTTTTAAAATAAAAGGGGTGGGGAGGGGGTCTTCGGCCGAATGGCCCATGGGGGTGACTCCCGGGCTCGTGTTTTGCAATTCCTTGTAATCGTGGCTCGTTTCAAGTGCCGTTTAATCGTACCGAAGGCCCGGAACGCTAAACCGATCGTTAAACGCAACCAAACGTTAATTTATTAAAAACCCAATAAAATTAATTATTTTTAAAAAGTTAATAATTAATAAATTAATTATTAAAATAAACCCGAGCGTTTCGTTGCTCAAAAAGTATTTATCAAAACCGTATCGTTTTTATCGTATTTCATTATCCGAAATATTTATTCGAATTAATATTAACCCATATTAATTATTGTCACCCTTCAATGATCAGGTATGTATTTATTACACATAAACACATAAAAGTCAAGTAATCGCCGTTAAATAAACTAACGGAAGGTTAACGGAAGTAACGAAAAAAGCAGGGTTGTTACAGTACGCGCTCGTCATCACTTCCCGCCGCCTACGCATGTATTTTCAAGCGCACCCGATCACGGTGCTCACTAACCAACCTATTTAGGGATGGCAATGGATACCCAATCCAGTGGATATCCATCCGATCCATCCAATTATTCGTGGATATGGACGATCTAAATGGATATGGATATGGATATGGATAAAAAAATTTCACCCATGGATGAACCCGCTTCCACCCGAAATAACTAAATATATAAATTTATCACTCAAATTAGTATCATTTATGTAGTGATATTTCATTAATTATATTCATATTCATCTTTCATTATATTTTTTCTAAAAATATAACTTTATTCTTATATTTTGTTTTGTTTAATTTAAATGTATTTATCGTAATTTGGTGGTTTAAATGTGATTCCATGTAACTAAAAGTAAGCAACTTACATGTCGATATCTTTACACATTTAATAGACTATTTATTGAATATTTGTTATATAGATTAGTAAAAATGTGACTTTCGGTTGCATAAACTATTAAAAAAATATTACTTTTGATCGTATATAATGAACCACCGCTTATAATTGTTAAAAATAAGATAAATTTAAATGGATATGGATAATTATCCATTAACCCGCTTCACCCGACGGATATGGATATGGATGGATGAAAACTAAAAAAAATAAATGGATATGGATATGGATACGGCCTCACCCGATCCATATCCGATCCATTGCCATCCCTAAACCTATTCGACAACTGCTCTACAAGCCAGAAATATCGGGAAGACTGACCAAATGGGCGATAGAGCTGGGCGAACACGAAATTGTGTATTGCGCTAGCAGCGCTATTAAGGGACAGGTAATGGCCGACTATCTGGCCGAAACAGCCGCTGATATACCGGTGATCTACGACTCTGAACTACTCCTCGCGCCTTCTCCCGAACTATGGGAGCTCTATAACAACGGCGCAGCAAGCTCCGAGGGCGCTGGAGCAGGTTTAATCCTCACAGGTCCGCATCAGCAAGAGCATACATACGAGCTGATGTTTAACTTTAAGATGACAAACAACGAGGCAGAATATGAGGCACTATTAGCAGGGATGCATATAGCCCGGGAGTTGGGAGTAAAAAAGCTACAAGCCTATGTGGATTCGCAATTAGTCGCTAATCAGATAAATGGCACGTTCGACGCCAATGAAAAATCCATGCAATCATACCTAGCTCTGGTCCACTCTCTAGCGGATATATTCATCGACTTCAGAATCAGTCAAATCCCTAGGAGTCAGAACAAACAGGCGGACGTACTTAGTAAGTTGGTAGCTCTCACCTTCAACCATTTGGAAAAGAAGCTACTAGTAGAACAAGTTTTCAAGAAATCCACTAAGCCTGAGGTAACAGTTGCATCTGTCGAAGAGGAAGAAGCGACTTGGATGACAGACATCATAGAATTCCTGCGAACTGGGTCCTTACCTGAAAACGAGAAGGAAGCAATGAAGATCAGGGTGAAAGCGCCAAATTATGAACTGTGAGGGGAGGTCCTATATCGGAAATCTTATCTAGGCGCCTCCTTGCGCTGCGTGGGACCCAAGGAGGCCGCCACAATTATTGACAAGCTTCACAAAGGATCTTGTGGATTACACTCTAGATCGAGGACAGTCACTGAGAGGATTAAGTGACTAAGGTCTTATTGCCCCAGGATGTACGCTGACACGGCAGAAAGGATAAGAGTCTGCCAAGAATGTCAATTGCACGCACCAGTTAGCAGAGCGCTGCAACACCCAATGATACCTATCACGTCACCATGGCCGTTCTGCAATTGGGCTATCGACATAGTAGGACCTTTCCTAAAGGGTGCTGGGAATGCTGAATACCTAGTGGTCGCTATCGACTTCTTCACTAAAGGGGTAGAAGCGAAACCCCTGCGCACCATCACCAGTAAGCGGATCCGAGATTTTTTCTGGGAAAGCATTGTATGTAGGTTCGGAATACCTAACAAAATTGTCAGCGACAATGGAACACAATTCGAAGGCAACCCCTTCCGCAGTTGGAGTCAGGATTTGAACATCAAGCAACGTTTCACCTTCGTGGCGCACCCTCAGGCTAATGGCCAATGTGAGGTTACGAACAGGGATATTGTGCACACCATCAAAGCAAGGTTAGGAATGAAGCGCAGCGGATAGGTGGATGAGTTACCAAAAGTCCTATGGTCACATAGAACGACGCACAAAAATAGCATAGGAGAAACATCGTTCAGCTTGGTATACGGCTCTGAGGCGGTGATCCCAGCAGAGATAATCGTCCCAACAGAAAGAATGTTGTCATACAGTGAAGAGGGAAATGATGAAAAGCTGCGCACCAACTTGGACTACATGGAAGAACGCAGAGAAATGGCGGCAATTCGTGAAGCGGCCAATAAACAACGCATCGCAAAATATTACGATAAGCGTGTGCGGGCAAGGTCATACAAAGTGGGAGACCTTGTGTGGCACGACAACCAAGCGAGCAGGGCCCAAAACACTGGAAAGTTGGGGCCAAACTGGGAGGGACCTTACAAGGTCATTGGAATCAGTAACACTGGAACTTACAAACTGGCAGAGCTAAAGGGTAATCCAATTAAGCAGAGCTGGCATGCTACCGCGCTTAACAAATGCTACATGTAATATAGAAATTAGGAGAATTGATCACTCACCTACTTTGTCTAGATTTACATGTAATTACTAAAAGAACGCGCCTTTGTAGATCGATCGTGTACTGCGTCATTGTAAAATCATCTTTTTGATTATATTAAAGCAACAAGTCATTTTCAGTCGATTATTTCTTGTGCCTTTGAAAGCAGAAGAGCTACTTGACTTAAACTGCACACACACAGTATCATACTAGCGCGTTCCGGCCTCTTCAAGGGATGGCTTTCCCTAGCTCCCGTGTGCAAGATGTCTGTTTGGAGACAGACTAGATTATTTACCGGAGAGTGATGGTCATTGGGTTGACCTAGTTCCACTCGAGCAGACCTAGGGATCTGCAAGTCATGACTATACATAAAAAAGCGTTAGTCGCGCTTGACCACAGTCCCAAACGAACGTTTGGAAGACTCTTAGACGCGACTACGAGCGCGCGATCTAAGTGTGTGTTGAGTGCACATCAATGCACATAAAGATTAGCAATGACATGTCAAGAGTAAAAATAATGACGTCATCGGTAATAAAGCAATAATACGAGCAATAGGTGCACCACAAACTCACGTCACAATGATATATTTTTATTTTTTCAAAAATACACATGCTACAAAATATTACACGCGCTATAACGCATTATGATATTACAAAGTAAACCTACAACTTAGAATCTACTAAATCTTGCGTTGTCACTCGCGGATCACGTTACAACTCCTCAAGCCGAGGAATAGGAATATGGCGCAAGGCTATGAAAGCTTCCTTGGCGGCTTCGCATGACTCGGGAATTAGGCAATCCAGGATGGCTTTAGGAAGAACGGTGGGCACCTGAATGTGCTTCTTTACAATGTCCCAAAAGTGGAGGCGTTCAACATCCTGTATGGCCTTTAACGCATCCTCGTAGCGATCATTCACAACATCGCTGTTCAAAGCATGATCCACTATGCGAGGGAAACCTGCCTTTAACACCCCTAACTCATGAACAGCCGACTTCGTCCACCGCTCCGAATCAGCGCACCGTGCCTTAAGCGCACGAATAGTTTCCTCATGATCGCTATTTTGGTGGTTCGCACAATGTAGTTGCGCATGTATCTTTTTGTTGGCCTGCTGCGCCTTATCAAGCCTACCGCAAAGGCTCATCACGGTGTCCCTCATTATGGACATTTCATCGCCATAAGACCCATTGCTCGCCCCGGGACTCTGGACACTCTTACCTTTAGCAGAACTCGTCGAATTAGGGCACTGTTTTTCGACAGAGGAATAACTATCGACTTGAATGGGGGATGGGTGAGGTTTGTTCATGCCCCCTTTTATATTAGGCTCACGCCCATCATCTGGATAGAAGTAATAATGATGAGTGACGTCAACGCATAAGCAAAGTACGTAACAAAGGAAATGCGGAACATACCAGTACGAGCGCGCTTTGACGAAGAGGAAGCGGCCGGTCTTTTACGCTTCTTTTGAACAAGTACGTCACTATGTGATAGAACAAGTTTCCCACGGGGACACCGCTTGGATAAATCAGCATACTGTGCTACAACCTTCTTCTTTTTCCTGCGCGAAGAACCAGAAGCAGAGGCTGCGGTAACAGGGCGCTTAGCCGAAAAGCCTTTCCCCAAAGGCATATGGTCCACCGCCACAGACACGGAAGAAGAGAATTCAAGGTACTCGGAGAAGGGAATTGTTGTCAACATAAGACAAAGACGTTAAGGAAGAAGTAAAAGAAAAGAAAGTCGAAAGTTCTACATACCTTGAAGATGGCGACTAAAGTGAGGATAGTAGCTGGGATCTGGCCAATGCTTGGATATCCCACTGGCGTACAACACGTTGTTGCTATACGCACGTAAGGGAATCACGCGACCCACACACTTATCCAACATTGACTGCTCTCTTGAACTTAAAGGTGGCGCTGAATTTAAGCTCCCGTCAAAACCATATTGCCAGGAGCCCACGTTCGAAAACTCTATAGGGATGAAGGTATCATCCACGAAGAATTAGCGTTCTTTCAAGTCTGGTGGACTTCCCTCTGTTGGTTCACCAGTAAAACGGACCTTGTCGCGAAAAGCGAACCAGCCCGTATCGAGCCTCTCAAAAGAAAATATATTCTTGAACAGGTTCACCGTAGGAATAAAATTGTGCGCCTTACACCACATCTGGAATACAACGAGGCGAGAAGCGCTATCAGGGTCTAGCTGACCCACACCAATGTTGAAATGAGAAAGCACGCGTAAAATAAAATTTGTGGGAGGAATGTGCATATTTCCCCGCTCAAAACTACGCTATACACGGGCACCTTCCCACCAGGAGAACGGTTAGCTCGATCTAAACGACTAGGAACATCGGGTGACAATGATCTCATGGGAGGATACCGCTTCACGAGATGCACTACATATTCAAGCGAGATGGACGAAGGAATAGAACCAACATTGGAAAAATCAGCGCAATAAGCCATGTTAAAAATGGAAGTGAAGGAAAAGTTAAAAATGAATGAGGAAAGCTCTATATATAGAAGGGGAAAGGACGGCTGTAAATGATCCTGACCGTACACGTGTCAGAACATGTACAAGGAAGAAGGTTAGAATTTAATGCAACAGAACAGGTGATGCGACGGCTGTTACGTCACACCTGCTATAGAGTTAATAGGAGCTGAGTTCGACACCATGCGCAATACTTGCGATAATATCGAACTGGGGGGGGGACTTAATGGTACGCATACCCGATTGGCTCGTGTTGCGCATCACACTTGCACCATATGTGCACAGCTCACGCGCTCTGGCACTCCAGGCGCAAGTAAATGTGCGCTAGGTTAGAATAGCGCGCTGTATGAGGATGACATGTCCTGTACTTACCACGATCTCTGTAAAAGAACTGACAGCTAGCAAAAAGCAACAATATTGTTCCCTAGTTCCCTCTCCTGAACGACCAGGCAGTACAGACAAGAAAGCAACGTGGAACACGTGGCTCCAATAAACAAACGGCACTGTAGCTATAAATAACAGACTCGAATCACAAGGCAAGGGATTCGTCTTTTTTGGAAGTTACACACATTTTGAGTATCAACGTACGGACCAACTTTGCTATCTATATAGCGCCTCTCTACCCGCGCTACCGGACACACATCATACCACTAGACACTCTAGATATACAGGTAATGTTCTACGAACATAAACCCTGCTCCCTGCGCGAGCCATTGCCAACCGGATAATCCGTCGATGGTGGGTCTACGTTTAACCACCCTTACAGAGATCATCATCTCGTGAGGGGTTATTCACGGTACTCCGGACCGGAGAGTTAAACCCAATTGACCCTTAAATCCAGCTTCTTTGATGTCAAGCATGGACCGAACCCGATCCGAATATACTATGCTTGATCAATATTTAGTTAGGTATAGAACTAATATATCATCGGATACCTATTATAAAAAGTTTGAAACGTTAGAAAATAAGTGTTGATATGTTTTTAACCAATAAAGTATCGTTCTATACCAACTTGAATGTATAGCAGTTATATATTTTCCATCATCATGATGAAATCGTTTTTGATTGTTATGAGTATAAGCCTTCATATAGATTATAACTAAATAAATATAGCTTATAACTATTGAAAATGAAAGATGATATACTATAACTTAATGATAAAGAGGTGAAATTGTAAAACCACTTTTTTCAGATGGGAAAGTCGAGCTTAGTACTAAAAGTAACTAACTAGTAAAACTCTTTGGCTCGTGTGGAAGTTTCGAAGCAGTCTAATGTTCAATGAACGCCCGATGAAGAAGTCTTTTAGTATTAATAATATTAGATTAATTATTTTTTCTTGACTTTGAAATAGTAGAAAATCGACTGAGACTTTAAAAGCCCTTGTAATCTTCTTTAGTTTCTTGCTAGAGATATCCTTATCCTTATATATAATATTAGAAAATCGACTAAGACTTTAAAAGCCGTTTGTTGGTTTCTTTATTTATATAATATTTTTGTAGTGGATTGTCCTGTCGGTGACATCCAATAAAATTATAACGATGTGGAGAGGATTAACATGGTCTTGCCCATGACACACACAAATCGTTAAATGTTAATAAAAAGTAAAGCTGTTAGATTTTATTTTTATGGCAAGTGGTCGAATGAATTAGCAGTTACCTAATTCAGAAGAACATGAACCAAATAGTGTTTGGTAAGAATCAATTGAGTAGTTCACCGGTCATAAACGAGATTCAACTCAAAAGTGATGAATGGATCAAGAATCATTCGAAAAACGAGTAATTGAGTGGTATAGATGGTTAACTAATCCAAATTTTTGCTTAATGTTCAGTACATGTTCGACATTCAATATATTTGTGATGCAATAAATCTATATCTAACTCCGATATTCGTCAAAATTTTACATCAAACTTTCATGGTTGTAAACCCATGTGAATGCATATTTCTATGCTTAAGAAAATATGTGTATGAGTGTGTTTAGATGAGCTAGCTCGAACTTATTTTTCAAGTTGGAAGTTCGAACTTATTTTTGTAAGTGTTTGAAAAGTAGATGGAACTGCAAGCTTATTATTGTATAATACTTAAAAGGATAAAATATAAAATTGTAAATTAATATATAGTAAGTTTAAGTTTCATAAAGTCTATTATCTTAATAAGTCACTTCAAGTAGCTTAAAATTGTAAAACATGTTTTCAGTAAGCTACTAATAAGCTTCTATTATTATTTATGCTTATAGTTGGGGCTTATGGAAGGAAAAAAAAACAAGTTTAATCGAATAATAAGATAAATAGCCTTTATAAAAATATTTATTTACACATTTACTATATTTGTGGGTGCTAATCGGACCTTAGAATAAACGCTATACCTAAATCTAATGTGTATCGCCCTAAGGAACTGGTGTATCGCACGATGGACTCTTGTGTCGCACAATGGACTCGCGTCTATCGTGCGATTGAAGTTCATCGTATGACAGTATAAAAATAAGTGTTTTGAGCCTAAATCGACCAAAAACGCAGTTTTCGAACGAAAAACCTAAACACTTACGATAGGAACCTCTAATGAAACTTTAGGAAGACAAAAACACTTAAAGATTCAAACTATTAACGTAAAAATCCAACATTTTGACAAAAACCCAAAGTTTTCAAGAAAACCCAAAAACAACTTTATGATTTCAATTATAATCATTTATATCAGCAACCTACATCTCTGATACCACTTTGTGGGTGCTAATCGCACCTTAGAACAAACGTTATACCTAACTCTAGAGGCTTAATCCAATTAACGTTGACTTTCGGAATCAAAGAATCAAACCTACAAGAGATTAGATTAACACCTGAAGTTGTTATGCGTGTTAGGTTGATTGGAAATGAAAAACAGATATTAGACGCGGCTAGGGCTTGTGCAAAGTGTGTAACATTAGAATAAAACCCGCAACCCATATTTATATTCTGTCAGATCTCTTTCATGCGACAGACTCTGTCTGTAGTACGAGAGACTCACATTGTCGTACGATTGAAATATTCTATAGTACATCACCGACTTAACTCTATCGTGCGACAGAGTCACTCAATTGTGCGACAGTCTCTTAATGTCGTACGATAGTCATATCAGTTTAACTTTGGATTAACTTTTAGCGATCTAATTTACGTAATCGATAAACAATAATATCCAAAGTCCAAAATCGGTTACAATTACTTCCTTGACCAAATGACTGAAATATACATGAATGCTCGATATGAACACGGACTTACACGTTATGTACTAACAATATTTTAGTCCAGCAATAAAAACAATATATTATTGAATCTACGTACATAGAGTCATTTATAGCATCTGTATGTTTGATGATTAAATGAGATAATGGGCTAAAATTTTAAAAGCCGGAGGCCCATTATATAAAGGATAATAGTACACATTTTTCCAAAAGAAGAAATTATTAACTAGCTTCATATCAACAACTGAAATAATGATATTGAATGTTTAATGTTTATAGAGAACTTAATTGCTTATATTTGAATTGGTGATTTTACAGACACCTTAAACTCCTATTTATATTACAAGAAAACTAACGACTATTTTTAGCAAAGGGAAGGAGCCTTCTTAATTTTGAGAAACTGATATATATGAAATGGAGCCAGTGGGTTAGTTGTAACTTTGATGACTTCTTTTCTTCTTTATATTCTAACACTTCCCCTCATGTTGAATATTGAGCTGATATTCAACTTGACAAGAACATTATTAAAGAGTCTTTCATTCAATGATTTTGTTAGGATGTCTGCTAACTAGTCTTTAGATCTCACGAATACGATTCCACGACCTCTCCTACGGTCACGTCCAAAGTTACCACGATTTGAACAGCCATTGCCATAAAGTATACACTCGTGTGCTTTCTCTTGGCTAACCACCAACAAACCACTCATAATGCCCTCCATTATCTCGGTTCCTTTGATTCTTTCCTCATTCGCCTTCAACCTTCCAACCGCTTCATCAAATAGCATTGCATCCAACTCGAAACATTGCTCAATTGAAGCCACAATTTGGGGAAATGACTTGGGCATAAAATCATGTAACACCGTATTTTTTTTTAAATCACAGCGGAAGACATATTTACAAAAAGTACCCTTACATACATATAAACATAATTTTTACACATCCGTTAATAAATCATTACTAAAGCAACTGGTGTTACGTTAATAGCCGATTACACATATAAAATACTAGACATCAGAGTTAGCTTCGTCAAACATATCTTCACAGAACCCCCTCCCTTAAATCTAATATGCAAAAGAACCGAAATCTGCAAGGGAGGGAATGAGGGGAATTAGAACGAAGCTATGTGAATGGAACTACCTAACAGATCTACCATACAGTAACAACTTGTACCAAGCAAAGACAACTAGCAACACATACAACAGGAAACAACAACAATAATGATGCTCCAACAAGAGGATCGGCGACTTGTACGGGCCTTCGACCACTAGCTGATCAGACTAGGGTCTACCGATAGTCCTAACTATTGAATCTTCAGTATAGCCATCCTCACGCAACGAATATGTCATTCCGAACTATACCCAATAGACAGTATTCCAAAGTACCCAACCCAACCAATCGAGGTTGACCTCCTTGAGATGAACCCAACTAATCGAGATTCACCTCTTGAGCGGAACCTGGCCAATCAAGGTTCTAACAACAAAGGGCATAATCAGGCAACAGTGAAACGACCCCAAATCCGTTTACCAAAAACGAAGCACTATTTTTTATTTATAAGTTAAGTCCCATTAAAGCGTTCATAATACAAAACATTTCCAACTCTGTTTTAGCCAAAAACATAATATTATAATGATACGTTTAACAATTTATAATGACCCTTGGTACACAAATGACACATTACAAAAGCATTTGTAATGATGACACAATTACACAAAATACGGGTTAAGACTCAATAACCCAACCCGATACCAAGAGCATAATCCCGGAGACTACCAAATCCCCAATCCGCGTCCAAATATCCAAAAGCTAATCCTTCAAGCTTAAGCAACGTCTATCAACCCCAGTCTAGCAACTAGGTAACACCACATCAATGATACCTATAAAAAGGTAAACAACGAGAGAGGTAAGCATGAAGCTTAGTGAATGCAATAATTATACATATATATATATATATATATATATATATATATATATATATATATATATATATATATATATATATATATATATATATATATATAATCTACTTACTTGCAAACACTTACATAAATACTGCATACATACTAGCAGTCTAGTTAGCATACCATCGTAAAGTATAAATCTAATACTCTCCAATACCGGAAGCTAGCATAACCAAAAGCATGTAATATAAATAATGCTCACGAATTCTACACACACACACACACTCACTCACTGTAACAACCCTGAATTTTGCAACGTTTACTTATTAATATTTATTATTAATACTTGTGATTTATTGAATGTATTGTTTATATACATTTATTTGTTACCGCGATTGACTTGTGAATGCCCGACACGTCTTTGTGACACATGAACTTTTCACGAATAATATTTAAGATATTATTTGCATGCATGATTAATTTTTATTAATCATTTTTGATTAACTAAGTTTACTAGTTAATTACTTGGGCTTTTATTGGATTATTACTTAATTGGACTTGGGCTCATGACTAGTGGACTTAGAAGCCCACCCTACATCTTTAATGGACTAACTAGCCCAACTCATTATGTAAGTATTACAATTAAGATGAAACTAGTTAGTTTAGTGCATATAGAATCTTGTTACAAGTTACTTACATCTAGTTCCCATGCAAACACATCATATAACCACCTTTTGAGCCATAAACATGCAAGAACCTCATGGACATTTTCCTTCCTCTTGTGGCTCCCCATACCGTCGATTTTGGGTGTATACAAGGAAGAGTTCAAATTTTATTTTCATTACTTACACACTTGCATTCTCTCATTCCAAAAACACACACTTACTTGCTTTCATCTTTTCTCTCATTTTGCTATCTTTCTTGTAAGTAACTTGAGATTTTTCTCTCTTCTTTTCTCCTTTGCAAAACCGAACCAAACACCTCTCATCATCATTCTTTTGTTGTTGTTTTGTTACTTGTATTTGAATAGTTGTTTACTTACTTGTAGTTGTTACTTACTAGTATTTAAGAATCAAACTCTCTAGTTTGTTCTTCATTCTAGCTTGTATTTACAAGAACACACAAGAATCTAGACTTACTAGTTTATGGTTCTACCTTTAAAGTTTTAAAAGATTAAAATTCATGTGTTGTAAAAACCATACTTGTAATTCATGTTTGTAAACTTAAAGTTTACATTCTTAAAGATCAAGCCTTGGCTTGAATCTTTAAAGTATGAACAACCATGACTTGTTACTTGTTTATTTAGCTTATTTCTTTATATTATACACTCTTTAAATTCGTGATTTTGGTTGTTAATGGTCAAGTATTACAAGTTAATCTTGATCTCATACTTTCTTGAACTAAAGTTAACTTTATGAGTTTCAAGAACATGGAGGTATAACTCTCTAGTAATAACTTCAAATACTTATGAAAGATCTAAGTTTATATAGCTTATGGTCTTCTAACTTTGTCATAATCAAGAGCTTATGAGCTTACATACACTTTACAAGATGATAACCTAAGTTTTGTAACTTATGGTTTCATTAAAGTAAAGATTCAAGTGTTATACTTAGGATTAACTTAATAACTTTAGATCTAGACTTTTAGGTCTTGGATCTTCAAAATCAAACTAAGAACTATGTTCTACATCTTAAGATATTGATTAGGTAGTTTACTTTCAAGTTTGTAGTTCAATATTACTTTTATAGTTCATGTATGTGTCGGATCTAAGATTTTGATGTAACTTTGGTTCATCAAGCTACTTGCAACACTTAAATGAGTTGTGCTACATGTCTTAGACTTACACAAGTGTTATGATAGTCAAACCTTAGTTAATATGATGCAAACACATCAACGAGTTGTACACTTGAAGCTATATGTATCAAGGATGAGAACCGTGATAAGCATCGAGCACCAAGAACCCACTGGAACCTACTGTTTACTATTTTATGGAACAGACCCGAATACCTGGGCTACTGTAAATTTGATTTTCAGTTATTTCTGTTCGAGTAGATAATTTTCCGTTTAAGACTCGTCTTAATCCGAGTTACGGTTTAGGATCTATGGCCCTCCGAGTGTCACTATGTCCTTTAACGTTGTGCTGAAAATTCTGACCTACTCACACTTAGACCGTCGCCACGGTCAAACGAAGACGAGTTTGCTTCTGGAATTTTTACCACAACTAAAGGACTCATATACGGAGCCATTTCCACTAGTCTTACCTTATTTCAGTAGGTATAGAGGCCGTGGTGACTGACCGAAGTCAGCCTTTGTTTTAAACTATTTTCTAGAATGAAACTTACTTTACACCTTTTGTTTGATGATGAATGACGATGACCCTTAAGACCTTATTTACATACTTTTAAACGTATTGGGACGATTTACTGACTTAGTACTATTTGACTTAGGTTGAGGACTTTTCGGACCTACGTACTTGCTTACTTCCCGACTCGACTTTACCACTACTTTACCACTGTGAGTTATAGCATCCCTTTTTACTTTAACTATTTTGGGAACTGAGAATACATGCGCATTTTATGTTTTACATACTAGGCACGAGTACTTAAACTTTATATATGTGTGGTTTATACAATGGCATAAACATTCCCTTTAGCTCGGTAACGTTTAGTCATTGGTTTTTGAACCGGTGAACGCGAATCTTAGATATGGATCCATAGGGTTTGACATCCCCACTCGGGCTAGTAGCGCTAGCATTTAACGGGTGTTTAATACTTCGTATACATACGCACTTGCCAAGTGTACTTTCAGGGGGTTATAAACGTTAAGTTAGTTACCAAGTGCCCACGGTTAAACATATACTTTATCATACTGTTTTGAAACGTTCTTTGTAGCACTGAAATCTCGTAGCCTACCTTACATTACTGTTATACTTAAACTATAGCTCACCAACCTTTGTGTTGACGTTTTTAAGCATGTTTTTCTCAGGTGCTTAAGGTTGCTAGCTTCCGCTGTTGTACTAGTCTTGCTGTAGACACCCGCTGCTTTAGAGATGTCACCGCATGAACGTTTATCTTGCATTCATAAACATTATTACTTTTGGAACTATGATTTGTAACGACCTAAGGGTCACGTACTATTAACTTTGCTTCTAGTCATAGAAGTATACTTTTGGATGTAAAACATTTGACGTTGTTTATGACGTCACCTTTTATCACGAATGCAACTTGTTTTGAAAACGCATATAGTGTTTGACCTTGTAATGATCCTGTTGTTGATGGTCCGTACATGATGATTTAGTACGGGGCATCACATTTGGTATCAGAGCCATGTTGTAGGGAATTAGGTTTCATTAGTGAGTCTAAGACCGACCCGAGTAGGATTCACTAATAGGACTAATCTACAACTTGCTAGTTTACTTGTTTCCGCTGAACTTACTGCATGCTGCTGCTTACTTTTACTACTATATGCCGTATGCTATTACATGATTTCACTACTGCATGCTATTATCTGCTTTCGATTGCGTGATACTTGTCGTTATTGCCATGCTACTTACTGTTACACATGATCTAGACTGTTGTAGTTACTTGGCCTAATATGTGCTTGCTTTATGACTTACTGACATGGAAAATTTATTTTTCCTTGTTCAGATGTCGGATATTCCACCTGCTATAATTTTGGGCAGCGATTCAGACACTTCAGCCACTTCACTTGCCACTGTTGCCGATCCCCCGATTCCGTCAGTGACACACTCTAGTGACCCAGGCGCTTCGTCCTCCGGAGCTAGTAGTCATGCGCCTGCCCCAGTGGGTACTTCAGACGGAGCCTAGGACCTCCCGGAGATTCCAGCTCCACTTGCCCCGGTACCTCAGGAGCCACAGCACCATCTCGGTGGTGTTGTGATTCCCGCAGAATTTGGGGAAGGTCCATTCTGTAATCAGTATCGTCATTGGTGCCAACGCCCTCCTGATGGACGTTTGGTTCCGATCCCGCCTTTCAGATACCGACAGATGATGGCCGCCCGAGGAGAGCCAGTACAGCCACCCGTGCAGCCACCTCCACATGATTCAGATGACCCGTCATCCGATGACACATCCTTAGACGGCTCTAGTGGCAAGGATTCCACCGATGACTCCGACGAGGAGGACCCCGATGATGCACCTGTTCAGCCACCCTCCACCCCGCCGAAGAAGCGGTACCATTTTGATGGTACCGTCATTCCAGGGATTAATGGAGGTCGAGCATTCACTGACGCATATGGTCGGCGTCGTAGGTTTACCGCCTGTAAGTGGCTTGTGCCGTATCCTGCTGATCCCTTCATCCGTAAGCCTTACCGCTTCGCAGCCTCTACTTCTGGAGCCGGACCGTCTGCACCGCCAACTCCACCAGCACCACCCGTACCGACTGCACTGCCTGCCCCACCCACTCCCTCTGTCGAGGAACTGATGAGGGAGGTGGAGATCCTCCGTGCTCGGGTAACTAAACTCGAGGACCAGATGTCTCATGTATTGGACATCCTACACCCACCTTTACCGTAGGGATTTTGTAGTAGATTTCATTATGTAATCTAGTTGTAGTTTTATGAATTACTTATGTATTGTACGAACATATGCAGATGTATGCGACTTATTATTAATGAGTGGAACTTTGCATTATTTAATTCTTGCACGGTATTCTATTTACGTTACTGTATGATTCTGTGGTATTTGTACCTGGATTGCATTACTTAATAAACATGTGATGTGTTGATTCCGTGTTGGTTACATATACTGTATTATTACTATTTGAATACTGGATTTTGACTTGAGTCAAAATTTTTGTTTAGAACACCATGGCCAACTGACGATCAACTCCTACCGCAGCCCAAATCGAGGAGATGATCAATGAGCGAGTCACCGCAGCTTTAGCATAAAGGAACCTCCAAGCTCCACCGCCACCGCCACCGGTTATTCAACCCATTCGTAATGGGTGCACGTATAAAGAGTTCCAAAGCAGCAAACCCCATAACTTCAGTGGAACGGAGGGGCCGGTTGGTCTCACTAGATGGTTCGAGAAATTAGAATCTGTGTCTCGAGTTAGTAACTGCTCAGAAGCGAATAAAACCAAGTTTGCTTCATGCACTTTGTTTGACGGTGCACTAACGTGGTGGAACACGTTGGCTCAAGAAAAAGGTATTGATGAGGCGTTTGCTACCCCATGGGAGGAATTCAAAGGGGCCTTGATTGAGGAATATTGCCTTAGGACCGAGATCCAGAAGATGGAGATTAAGTTTATGCAGTTGAAGGTTGTGGGAAACGACCTCGATGGTTACAATCATAGATATTTAGAACTAGCCCTGATGTGTCCTACAATGGTCACCCCGGAATTCAAGCGTATGGAAAGGTATTTGTGGGGACTTCCTAAGTCCATTAAGGGAAACGTTACCTCGTCCAAGCCACCCAATGTCCCGGAAGCAATGCGCATGGATACTTTAATGAACCAAATTATCATTGATGAACCGGAGAAGGCTAAGTCTGAAGCAGGTAGTAGTGAGAAGCGCAAATGGGATAACATCAGGGGAAGGACCTATGATCAAAACCCGGCGAAACGACATGAGGGTTTCAGAGGAAACAACAACGGTGGAAACCCAAATCCGAACACCAACTCAAACCCCAACTACAAGGGTACCCTACCACAATGCAAGAGGTGCTACAAGCACCATACTGGGTATTATAATGTTGTTTGTGAAAAGTGCCAACGGAATGGACATATCGGTAAGGACTGCAAGGTCACCACTTTGAATGGGAAGCCGAACACCAATGGACCGAAAAAGTGCTACGAATGCGGACAGACGGGCCATTTCAGAAATGCATGCCCCAACAAGCGAAAAGACGGTGGACCATCGCGTGGTAGAGCTTTCAACATTAATGCAAGGGATGCACGCGAGAATCCCGACTTGGTGACAGGTATATTCACTATCAACAATCTATTAGCTTCTGTCTTATTTGATACTGGTGCCGATAGAAGTTATGTATGTAGACACTTTTGTGATAAGATTAATTGGTCGTTAGTCCCGTTAAAGGTGAGTATGCTTGTAGAGGTAGCCAATGGAAAACTTGAGAAAGTTGACCATATTAGTCGAGGAGTTATTATCAACATAGCTGGTGTAGATTTCGAGATTGACTTGATACCCATTAAGTTAGGAAGCTTTGATGTTATTATCTGTATGGATTGGTTGACCAAGATAAGGGCCGATATTATCTATGGAGATAAATCTCTTCGTATACCACAAGGAGATGGTGAGCCACTGATCATTTACGGAGAGAGATGTACCTCGAAGATGAACCTCATTAGTTGCGTGAAAGTGTAAAAGATCATGAAGAAGGGATGTCTTGCTGTCCTAGCACATGTGAAAATGGTAGAAACCGAGGTGAAGAGTGTGAACGGCGTTCGAATTGTGAACGAATTTTCCGATGTCTTCCCTGAAGAATTGCCTGGATTACCGCCACCGAGAGCAGTAGAGTTTCAGATCGATTTAATACCAGGAGTTGCACCTGTAGCTCGCGCACCTTATAGACTCGCACCTTCCGAAATGCAAGAGTTGCAGAGCCAACTACAAGAACTGTTAGACCGTGGATTTATCCAACCAAGTTTCTCGCCTTGGGGCGCACCTGTTTTATTTGTGAATAAGAAGGATGGATCCTTCCGCATGTGTATCGACTACCGTGAACTCAACAAATTGACAATCAAGAATCGGTATCCTCTTCCCCGTATTGACGATCTTTTTGACCAACTACAAGGATTGAGCATTTACTCGAAGATCGATTTGCGATCCGATTATCACTAGTTGAGGGTGAAAGAAAGTGATGTGATGAAGACCGCATTTAGAACTCGTTATGGACATTATGAGTTTCTTGTGATGCCATTCTGTTTAACCAACGCACCTGCCGTATTCATGGACCTCATGAACCGTGTCTGCAAGCCATACCTAGATAAGTTTGTTATCGTCTTCATAGATGATATCCTCATCTACTCTAAGAGCGAAGAAGAGCATGAGCAACATGAAAGGACCCGTTCATATACATTATAAACGATTCACAATAGTTGATTACATTGCGAGGTATTTGACCTCTATATGATACATTTTACAAACATCGCATTCGTTTTTAAAAGACAAACTTTCTTTACATCGAAAATTGACAGGCATGCATACCATTTCATAATATCCACTATCCAACTATAAATTGATTTAATAATAATCTTTGATGAACTCAATGACTCGAATGCAACGTTCTTCAAAATATGCTATGAAAGACTCCAAGTAATATCTTTAAAATGATCAAATGCACAGCGGAAGATTTCTTTAACACCTGAGAATAAACATGCTTTAAAGTGTCAACCAAAAGGTTGGTGAGTTCATTAGTTTATCATAATCATTTATTTCCATCATTTTAATAGACCACAAGAATTTCATTTTCAGTTCTCATAAATATACGTCCCATGCATAGAGACAAAAATAATCATTCATATGGTGAACGCCTGGTAACCGACATTAACTAGATACATATAAGAATATCCCCTATCATTCCGGGATCCTCCTTCGGACATGATATAAATTTCGAAGTACTAAAGCATCCAGTACTTTGGATGGGGTTTGTTAGGCCCAATAGATCTATCTTTAGGATTCGCGTCAATTAGGGTGTCTGTTCCCTAATTCTTAGATTACCAGACTTAATAAAAAGGGGCATATTCGATTTCGATAATTCAACCATAGAATGTAGTTTCACGTACTTGTGTCTATTTCGTAAAACATTTATAAAAGTTGCGCATGTATTCTCAGCCCAAAAATATAAAGGGTAAAAAGGCAAATGAAACTCACCATACTGTATTTCGTAGTAAAAATACATATAACGTCATTGAACAAGTGCAAGGTTGGCCTCGGATTCACGAACCTAAATTAATTATATATATTTATATGTTGGTCAATATTTGTCTAACAAATTAGGTCAAGTCATAGTGTACCACAATCCTAATGCTCGAGACTAATATGCAAAAGTCAACAAAAGTAAATTTGACTCAAAATAATTTCTAAAAATCTATACATGATTAATATATAGTTTAAATATCGTCGTTTTATATTTTTAAATATTTTAAAAAGATTTATTAGAGTAAATAATATAATTTATTTATTAATAAATAAAATTTTATATTAAATTTATATAATCAAATATACTTTTATATATATTAAGTAATAAAATTTATAGGGTTCATTTAATATCATAAAGATAATATGATAGGTATTATTAAAGTAAGTTATTACACGTAGTAAAATATGTTTGTATCACATATTTATTTTATAAAATAATATCTATAATGATAGTAAGTAAAAGTTGTATTATTTTGTAATAATAATTATTATTATAAAAATATCAATATTTATAATTACTAAGATGACATTATGATAAAACGATAATTCTAATTATGATAACTTTAATATTTACGATAATTTTTAATATTATCTTTAAAATAATAATTCTATTTAAAATAATAAATAATAATGATATTTTATAGTAACAATGACATTTCTATTAAAATGATAATTTTTGTTAAAATGATAGTTTTAATACTAACGATACTTTTAATAATAATAGTAATGATAAAAATAATAAGAACGATAATTTTATCTAAATTAATATCTTATAATATTTTAAATTTCATCATGATACTCTTACTCATTATTTCCTAATCGTTTCGTTTAATAGCTTTTAATCGTCTTTTATATCGTGTTCATAATAATGATAATAATAGTAATCAAAATATTTAGGTGTTACAATTATTTGTTTTAATTACACTAATATTAATAATGATAGTTACTATAATATTATTAACGATAATACTAATAATTATCTTAATGATAATATAGTAATAATAATAATAACAATAACAATAACCATTTTTAAATAATGATATATATATATATATATTAATACTAATAATAATAATAATAATAATAATAATAATAATGATAATTGGATAATAATAATAATAATACTAATTATAACTTTAACGATAATAACGATAGTAATAAAAAAACAATTTTTAATGATAAATCCCTTTTATTGATAAAGATAATAATAATGATAATAATAAGATAAAACTAGAACGACGATAAAAACGACGATAATAATAATCATTTTTAATAAAAATATCGAAAATTCAATTGATTATAACTTCTAATCCGTTCATCGAAACCATTCGATATCTAAAGTAAAAGTTCTTAATTTTTCGCTAGCTTTCCAAGGACATGCATATCTTATACCTTATCTCAACCGCAAGTGTAACTAATTCAAGATTCAACCTAACCTGTCTAAGGGCAATATCAAAAGTACAAGCATGCATAATCCTAAATACTCGAGCACTAGTCAGGGATACACTATTAGTATGTAAAAGTTAAATTATGAGTACTCACGTATCAATATTGAGATTCAATCTTGCAGGAAAGGTACGTAGACGCAACGAAAATGATAAACACTATATTGACCTCACGAGCATACCCATGAACCATACTCAATCACCTCCATAGCTATAACCCATAATTTCCTTAATCCTATCCGACTCGAAAAACAATTTCGAAATCACTCGGACAACACTCCGTCGTAATATTTTATGTATACTAATAATATCTTGAAATAATACGGAGTAAATATATATATGTAAATCGATTGAGAGAGTTTAGAGAAAAATATTTTCAAGTTTCTATGAAATAATGAAACCTATTGAATTCTATTTATAATAGATTTTTGAATTATCAAAATGAATTATTAAAGTATGAATTATTAAAGTATGAATTATTAAAGTGAATTATTAAAGTATGAATTATTAAAGTGAATTATTAAAGTATAAATTATTAAAGTATGAATTATTAAAGTGAATTATTAAAGTTAAAGTAAAGTAAAAATAAAGTAAAGGTAAAGTTTAAGTATAGTAAAAGTATAAAACTATGTACGTATTATACGCGTATAAATATATATAATATTAATTTAAACGTTATATATATTTAATAAAATAAAATATAAATATCGTTATCTTTATCATACTAGTTAAGTAATGAGTTGTCAAAAGTGGTTCTAGATATTTATAAAAGTTATATACGTTTTAATAATAAAGTTCTTTTTAAACTGAAAACGTTTTTGTACGTTTGAAACTAAATAGATCAATCGAGTCTTTATGAGATTCAATCTTCCACTATCCTTTGTCTAGTTCTCAATGATTGACAATTTGTTCTTATTTATAAATTAATTTACCATTTTCCGAATATTGTTAAAATGGAAAGATTTCTCAAATCAACGTGGGCCTTTCAACAGAGACTTGTAATCATAATTTAATATATCTGATAATTCAATCAGTTGATCTTATCTTCTAATTCCATTGATAAACATTTTGAAACAGATACAATCATATAAAGTATTTAATCTAATATTTCGTTTACGTTTCAAGTTATAATATATATACACATACACATATATAATCATATTCGTTTAATGGTTCGTGAATCGTTGGAACTTGGTCGAGGTTGAATGAATGTATGAACATAGTTTAAAATTCTTGAAATTTAACTTAACAAATATTGCTTATTGTGTCGGAAACATATAAAGATTAAAGTTTAAATTTGGTTGGAAATTTTCGGGTTGTCACAGTACCTACCCGTTAAAGAAATTTCGTCCCGAAATTTAAGTGGAAAGGTCGTGAATGATAATAAGTATGTTTTCATGATACATACGGGCTGAAAATTAGAGTTTTATCATCAGCGAATAATTTGGATAAACAATCCATTTATATGAAGAGTACGAATGAAGCTAACATAGAAGAGTGAAATGAGTAAGTATAGATTCATCTTATCATTTGACGTAGATATGACTGATTCCCAGATTTCAAGGGATTTGAAGAAAATCTTCTTAATAAGATTTGACTCTCCGGTAATCAAGGAAATTAGGATCCGCATTAAATGCGATCGTCCATTTTAATTATTCTGTCGGAGATTTTCTTATAAATTCACCTCCTTCGTTTCCTTACAACTCACACCTTCTGTTGATGCATTTTATGCAAGTCCCTAGACATCTACCCACGTCCATTGCAGGTACAACAGTTTACAGGCCACCATGATTGCTCATTATTATCCTGTGTTTGTATGTGGTTACAGGAACTGCAGGAACGAGATTTAGATGTTTGACTATGTTAGACTTAGTCAGACGTACGAGTGAAGCCTCACTAGTACGGCTGACAGGCTCATACGCACGGTTGATGCTGAGCTAAGTCACAATTACAACCTAAATGAGAAGACACGAGTGAGTGATCACCCGTACGGCTGATGAAGCCAACTCGTACGTGTGATGAATGAATCGTATGGGTGAGTCAACAGTAGGGGTATATAAAGTCTTATGTTCTTCATTTTAGGTTAAGCCTCTTATTTGTTACACACACTCAGATCTAGTGAGCTCTTCCGATTCTCTCTCAGTCCAAATCACCCATGTGGTGAATAATAGCTCTAGGTGTTGATCTAATCACACTTGATTTAGTTGTGGTTTGACTAAATTAATCAAAAAAAAACTTAACCTATTCACTAGAGGGTTTGATTCACTTATTCTGCCATTGTGTGAGTTAAATCTGTTGATTTCTAAGTTCCTAGTCATGTTTCATCACCTTCTATTCTTTCCCCCTCAACTCATATTTTAAAGTATTCATCAATATGCTCCATCCAGCTCTGATTCTCGATATACTTCTAACTTTCATATCGGTCATTCTTCTTTTTCATCTACCGCCGGAAGAATCTATTTACTTCTACTATACTCTTGGGTTTATAGTGTTTCTAGTTCTCCCGTGTCTTTATATTGCTATATGCATCGATATATGGTTTATAATTTCTGGTTTGTCGTTGAGCTTTATATGTTCCCTTATATTTCAAAGTCTCTGCTTCTGTCTTCTATAATCATTATCATTCATAGTTAATGCTCTCTTTTATTTTACTGCAATTTATACCCCAATTTCTATTTCGGAGTTTTGTCCTTTCGTTTCTTCTTCTTGCGATTAAGCACCGCTTGTAATGGTCCAGAATTCACAGATATGAATTTCGGAATGAACATTGTTAATGTTCTAGGAAGGAAATTGTGATGGCATGATCTTGACTTGTCAAATTACTAGAATATCTTGGAAAAGGCCGAATCATCAAGAAATATTTTCTTGATATTTTAGAGGTTAAATAGAATACAAGAGTCGTATAACATGGCACATGATGATGTTATGATCTGTGAATCATCACGTTCCATTTAGAAACTCAGCATGACTTACTGTAATATAATCACATTGATCAAGTGTCATTATATTATACTAATTCATGCTTCAGTTCTCAACACTACTTCAAAATATTCCTATTTTAAACTTGAATCTTTCATAATTTAGAAACTAAAATAGTTTCTTTTATGATGTAATACAGATAGCGCGAAGAGGTAAATGATTTCAAATAAGAAAAATTAAGAAAATATCTTCAGAAATATGGAGGATATTTATAATGAAAGATATGATGATATTTTAGAATTTCTAATATCAGAGGATGATGAAGAATATTGTCCGCAGGGGTTTAGAGTAAGGAGCAAGGTATTCGTTAATGACTTCAGCAGGTACTGAATCATTTGGATCCTTTAAAGTCAAGGTTCAGTCTTTGTAATTTGTCCACAGCCTCCTTCCTACTTTGCTCAATCCGTTTTCCAGTTCCAAAACTTCTCTTTTTCTGCGCTTTGCCAGCACACTTCATCATTATCATCCAGCTTTTACCATTTAAAGTCGTTTATAGTTTTTGCTGCTTCATCAACATTTTTTCCATTTTCGGAGAACCAATTCGTAGTTCGGAGTGTTTTTCAGAAACTTCACATTCAAATTAAGTCCAGAAGATAGACGTTATATATACACATATAACTGTTGGCGCAGACATGCTGCAAGATTTCAAAATACTGATTGCTAATTTCCAATGATTCGTATGGCAATTCTCATTACAAGATGCGAATGAGTAAATGATGGGGTTTCAATGAATAATTATGATGACTTTTTGGAGAGGCTAAAGTCAAAGGGTAATGAAGTTGTTGGTACATCTGCTAATAATATGGTGGAATGTAAAAGGTTCCCTGGTAACGATGGTGTATATCTCAAGGTTATAATAAGGTTAGTCTGACTGAAAAGTCGAAGTTGACTTGCTGGAGCTGTGACAAAACTGGATACTTTGAATAGGAGTCGCAAAGTTATTTTTGCTAATAAATGCCAAAGAATCTGACGCGGATACGTTGTTTAAACTTTTACTTTGGTTTCAAGAGTTTTTCGGGTACATAACTGTGGGTAACATGTGGTTGGATCATCATCTCGATTGCTCATCATTCGAAGTGTCTTCAGAAATTTTCGAAGGGTTTGAACACAGATTGTAATCGTTAACATACATTTGATGTTCTAACACAGTTTTGAAGTCAAAATATAGCTTGTGAAAGATGTAAGGATCTAAGAGTGATGATTTTGGTCATATCTCAAGTTAAATTTTGAGATTTCAAAATCAGAATATGTAATTAAATTTTGAATGAGTATGGTTGTTTTGATTTCTATAAAAGAATGTATATTGTTGTGAAAGTAGGGAGTATAATGGATGATTTGCTGAATTAGATTCGAAGAATGTAACATATTAATTGTGAATTTATATATCTCTCGGGTATTACCTACCCGTTAAAAAAAAATTTCACAATTAATATTTTGTACAAAAGAATTTTATTACAGTCTTTATAAAAATATATATATGTATATTTTCTTCAGATGTAACATAGATTTAATGATTTAATGAGTTAATGTTAAATTAAACTCATTTAATTTACGGTTGAAACTAGAATTGAATAATCCCTAAAGGCTTTAAAAAGTACATAACTTTTACGAAGTATTTCTTTAATGACATTAAAATTATGAATCAATACTTCGTTATTTGTTGATGTATGGTGTTCGGTTCGTGGAATTCTTGTGAATTTCGCAAAGTACGAATGATGTTATCTGAAAAGTTTCGGGTACATTGATGATGAAAGTGTAAAATCAAATATATACTTGATTTATTATGAATTGGAATTTGTTGAATTGCGACAGAGATTGTAGTTAACGCTGGTTAAGTTGCGGCTGAAGGACGTACATTATTGCATATTTGTAATATGAATTAACCGAGTAGTTAAGATTCACACACAATAGCTTAGCACTGAAAGATTTATTTCAATATATATATATATATATATATATATATATATATATATATATATATATATATATATATATATATATATATATATATATATATATATATATATATATAATATACATATAATTTCTTCAGAGGAAATGAGTTAATTCTTCATAACTCGTTGATACAATATAAACGTTATTGATTCGTAATGATGTCCACAGTGATTCTTGAACTGACGGAGTTTGTGATGTTATCGGTGTTGTTGATTCGGATGTTGACTGTACTGACGATGCTGGTAACGCTGATGGTACTATTGATGTTGTTGGTAAAGCAAGTTTAGCTTGTTAATCACACACCATTTTTGTCAGGGTTTCTACTCTTCCTTCCATCATTTTGGTTCGCATAACTGATTTATGGTTAGGGCTAGATTAGATAATCTCTAAGACTTTAGAGATTACATAATCACCGCGAAATGTTTCTTCAATGAAGTTATGAATTAATACTTCGTCAGTTATTGTTGTTGGTACTCCTTGGTATCTATGGTGCGTATGACGTTGATGCTCGTGGGACAGATTGTGAAGTTGAGGTTTACGACGCGGTTGTGGTTGGAGGTGGTAATGGTACTGTTGGTGTTGATGATGGTGGTACTGGTTATGCTGCTGACGCTGCTGCTGGTGTTTGTAATCTCTGCACCATATTCTCTAAAACCACTACCCGAGCGCGAAGCTCGTTGACTTCTTCTATTACACCGGGGTGATTGTCGGTTCGGACGAGCGGATAAATAAAATCTAAAATTTGATGTAATATATAATCGTGACGAGATACTCTGGAAATGAGCGAGAAAATGGTGTTTCGGACAGGTTCGCCGGTAAGTGCTTCAGGTTCTTCATCAAGAGGACAATGTGGTGGATGGAAGGGATCACCTTCTTCTTGTCTCCAATGATTGAGGAGGCTACGAACCCATCCCCAATTCATCCAGAATAGGTGATGACTGATTGGTTGATCTATTCCGGTCACACTGCTTTCGGAGCTTGAATGGGATTCCATTTCGGAATCTGAGTGACTTGAACTGATGACGAATTCCATTTCGCACGATTGGATAAAGGATTTTTTTTCCGATATGAAATGATTTTGGCTAACGGATGGTATTCTAATTACATAGAATATATATATATATATATATATATATATATATATATATATATATATATATATATATATATATATATATATATATATATATATATATATATATATATATATATATATATATATATATATATATATATATATATATATATATAGATCAAAAGATTTCGTAGATTACGGAGGACTTTGCGGGATATGTCAGGCAAAGTTTAAAGTAACAGATACGATAAGATATGATTTAGCAGATATGCTAAGATATGAATTTTTGTCTATACACTATTCATGCAATCAATACAGCAAGACGTGTCTTAGACTAAAAATGATAAGCAGGTAATTTTCTGAGGATGATAAGTAGTTAATTTTCGACACAAAATGATAAGCAAAACTTTTGACATGGAGATACGGTCGAAGTCCAGACTCACTAATGCATCCTATCGACTTATCAGTTAGACACACTAATGCAGACCTGGTTCGCTAAGACCACCGCTCTGATACCAACTGAAAGGACCCGTTCATATACATTATAAACGATTCACAATAGTTGATTACATTGCGAGGTATTTGACCTCTATATGATACATTTTACAAACATCGCATTCGTTTTTAAAAGACAAACTTTCTTTACATCGAAAATTGACAGGCATGCATACCATTTCATAATATCCACTATCCAACTATAAATTGATTTAATAATAATCTTTGATGAACTCAATGACTCGAATGCAACGTTCTTCAAAATATGCTATGAAAGACTCCAAGTAATATCTTTAAAATGAGCAAATGCACAGCGGAAGATTTCTTTAACACCTGAGAATAAACATGCTTTAAAGTGTCAACCAAAAGGTTGGTGAGTTCATTAGTTTATCATAATCATTTATTTCCATCATTTTAATAGACCACAAGAATTTCATTTTCAGTTCTCATAAATATACGTCCCATGCATAGAGACAAAAATAATCATTCATATGGTGAACGCCTGGTAACCGACATTAACTAGATACATATAAGAATATCCCCTATCATTCCGGGATCCTCCTTCGGACATGATATAAATTTCGAAGTACTAAAGCATCCAGTACTTTGGATGGGGTTTGTTAGGCCCAATAGATCTATCTTTAGGATTCGCGTCAATTAGGGTGTCTGTTCCCTAATTCTTAGATTACCAGACTTAATAAAAAGGGGCATATTCGATTTCGATAATTCAACCATAGAATGTAGTTTCACGTACTTGTGTCTATTTCGTAAAACATTTATAAAAGTTGCGCATGTATTCTCAGCCCAAAAATATAAAGGGTAAAAAGGCAAATGAAACTCACCATACTGTATTTCGTAGTAAAAATACATATAACGTCATTGAACAAGTGCAAGGTTGGCCTCGGATTCACGAACCTAAATTAATTATATATATTTATATGTTGGTCAATATTTGTCTAACAAATTAGGTCAAGTCATAGTGTACCACAATCCTAATGCTCGAGACTAATATGCAAAAGTCAACAAAAGTAAATTTGACTCAAAATAATTTCTAAAAATCTATACATGATTAATATATAGTTTAAATATCGTCGTTTTATATTTTTAAATATTTTAAAAAGATTTATTAGAGTAAATAATATAATTTATTTATTAATAAATAAAATTTTATATTAAATTTATATAATCAAATATACTTTTATATATATTAAGTAATAAAATTTATAGGGTTCATTTAATATCATAAAGATAATATGATAGGTATTATTAAAGTAAGTTATTACACGTAGTAAAATATGTTTGTATCACATATTTATTTTATAAAATAATATCTATAATGATAGTAAGTAAAAGTTGTATTATTTTGTAATAATAATTATTATTATAAAAATATCAATATTTATAATTACTAAGATGACATTATGATAAAACGATAATTCTAATTATGATAACTTTAATATTTACGATAATTTTTAATATTATCTTTAAAATAATAATTCTATTTAAAATAATAATAATAATGATATTTTATAGTAACAATGACATTTCTATTAAAATGATAATTTTTGTTAAAATGATAGTTTTAATACTAACGATACTTTTAATAATAATAGTAATGATAAAAATAATAAGAACGATAATTTTATCTAAATTAATATCTTATAATATTTTAATTTCATCATGATACTCTTACTCATTATTTCCTAATCGTTTCATTTAATAGCTTTTAATCGTCTTTTATATCGTGTTCATAATAATGATAATAATAGTAATCAAAATATTTAGGTGTTACAATTATTTGTTTTAATTACACTAATATTAATAATGATAGTTACTATAATATTATTAACGATAATACTAATAATTATCTTAATGATAATATAGTAATAATAATAATAACAATAACAATAACCATTTTTAAATAATGATATATATATATATTAATACTAATAATAATAATAATAATAATAATAATAATAATAATAATAATGATAATTGGATAATAATAATAATAATACTAATTATAACTTTAACGATAATAACGATAGTAATAAAAAAACAATTTTTAATGATAAATCCCTTTTATTGATAAAGATAATAATAATGATAATAATAAGATAAAACTAGAACGACGATAAAAACGACGATAATAATAATCATTTTTAATAAAAATATCAAAAATTCAATTGATTATAACTTCTAATCCGTTCATCGAAACCATTCGATATCTAAAGGAAAAGTTCTTAATTTTTCGCTAGCTTTCCAAGGACATGCATATCTTATACCTTATCTCAACCGCAAGTGTAACTAATTCAAGATTCAACCTAACCTGTCTAAGGGCAATATCAAAAGTACAAGCATGCATAATCCTAAATACTCGAGCACTAGTCAGGGATACACTATTAGTATGTAAAAGTTAAATTATGAGTACTCACGTATCAATATTGAGATTCAATATTGCAGGAAAGGTACGTAGACGCAACGAAAATGATAAACACTATATTGACCTCACGAGCATACCCATGAACCATACTCAATCACCTCCATAGCTATAACCCATAATTTCCTTAATCCTATCCGACTCGAAAAACAATTTCGAAATCACTCGGACAACACTCCGTCGTAATATTTTATGTATACTAATAATATCTTGAAATAATACGGAGTAAATATATATATGTAAATCGATTGAGAGAGTTTAGAGAAAAATATTTTCAAGTTTCTATGAAATAATGAAACCTATTGAATTCTATTTATAATAGATTTTTGAATTATTAAAATGAATTATTAAAGTATGAATTATTAAAGTATGAATTATTAAAGTGAATTATTAAAGTATGAATTATTAAAGTGAATTATTAAAGTATAAATTATTAAAGTATGAATTATTAAAGTGAATTATTAAAGTTAAAGTAAAGTAAAAATAAAGTAAAGGTAAAGTTTAAGTATAGTAAAAGTATAAAACTATGTACGTATTATACGCGTATAAATATATATAATATTAATTTAAACGTTATATATATTTAATAAAATAAAATATAAATATCGTTATCTTTATCATACTAGTTAAGTAATGAGTTGTCAAAAGTGGTTCTAGATATTTATAAAAGTTATATACGTTTTAATAATAAAGTTCTTTTTAAACTGAAAACGTTTTTGTACGTTTGAAACTAAATAGATCAATCGAGTCTTTATGAGATTCAATCTTCCACTATCCTTTGTCTAGTTCTCAATGATTGACAATTTGTTCTTATTTATAAATTAATTTACCATTTTCCGAATATTGTTAAAATGGAAAGATTTCTCAAATCAACGTGGGCCTTTCAACAGAGACTTGTAATCATAATTTAATATATCTGATAATTCAATCAGTTGATCTTATCTTCTAATTCCATTGATAAACATTTTGAAACAGATACAATCATATAAAGTATTTAATCTAATATTTCGTTTACGTTTCAAGTTATAATATATATACACATACACATATATAATCATATTCGTTTAATGGTTCGTGAATCGTTGGAACTTGGTCGAGGTTGAATGAATGTATGAACATAGTTTAAAATTCTTGAAATTTAACTTAACAAATATTGCTTATTGTGTCGGAAACATATAAAGATTAAAGTTTAAATTTGGTTGGAAATTTTCGGGTTGTCACACAACATCTCCGACTAGTACTTGAACTCTTGAGACAAGAGCAACTTTATGCGAAATTCTCCAAGTGTGAATTTTGGTTGAAGGAAGTCCAATTTCTGGGTCATGTTGTGAGCGACCAGGGTATCAAAGTTGATCCCGCCAAGATTGAAGCTATCAGCAAGTGGGAGACCCCCACTACTCCGACTCATATTCGCCAATTTCTAGGTCTCGCCGGTTACTACCGAAGGTTTATTGAAGGTTTCTCTCTGATTGTGCGTCCTTTGACCGCGCTGACTCACAAGGGGAAGAAGTTCATTTGGGAACCCGCACACGAATCAGCATTTCAAACCTTGAAGAAGAAGTTGACCACCTCACCTATCTTATCTCTTCCTAAAGGTAGTGACGATTTCGTCGTTTATTACGATGCTTCGAAAAGTGGTTTTGGTTGTGTACTGATGCAAAGATCAAAGGTTATTGCCTATGCTTCCCGTCAACTGAAGATTCACGAATGAAACTATACTACCCACAATCTCGAACTTGGAGCCGTTGTCTTTGCGCTCAAATTGTGGAGACACTATTTGTATGGAACTAAGAGCACTATCTTCACCGACCACAAAAGCCTCCAACACATCTTCGATCAGAAACAACTGAATGACAGCGTCGATGGATCAAGATGCTGAACGACTATGATTGTGAACTTCGCTATCATCCTGCAAGGCCAATGTTGTAGCTGACGCTTTAAGCCAAAAGGAGAGGACAGCACCTCTTCGTGTTAGGGCTCTGAACATCCCCATCCATTCAAACCTCAACAGCCAGATCCGAGTAGCCCAAGATGAGGCTCTCAAGGAGGAGAATATATCTCATGAACATTTGAACATTTTTGTCTCTAAATTCGAGGTTAGGGCATCTGAACTCCGATGTTATGCCAGAAGAATTTGGGTACCTCTTTATGGAGATCTACGGAACCTTATACTTGATGAAGCCCACAAATCGAGATATTCGATTCATCCCAGAGCGGGAAAAATGTACCACGATCTTAAGGAATAGTACTGGTGGCCGAATCTTAAGAAGGACGTTGCTACTTATGTTGGTAAGTGTTTGACTTGCTCAAAAGTTAAGGCCGAGCATCAGAGGCCCTCTGGATTGCTTCAACAACTGGAAATCCCACAATGGAAGTGGGAAATGATCACAATGGATTTCATCACCAAGCTACCAAAGACGGTGGGCGGATACGATACCATCTGGGTTATCGTTGACCGTCTTACCAAATCTGCACACTTCTTGGCTATGAAGGAAATGGATACGATGGAGAGACTTGCTCAATTATACATCAAAGAGGTTGTATATCGTCATGGTGTACCTTTATCGATCATCTCAGACCGCGATCCCCGTTTTGCTTCTAGATTTTGGTGTTCCTTACAAGAAGCCATGGGAACCCGTCTCGACATGAGTACTGCATATCATCCACAGACCGACGGACAAAGTGAACGAACGATTCAGACTTTGGAGGACATGTTGCGTGCATGTGTCATTGACTTCGGAAAGGCCTGGGAAAGGCATTTGCCACTCGCTGAATTTTCTTACAATAACAATTATCACTCGAGTATTAATACCGCACCTTTTGAAGCATTGTATGGCCGCAAGTGCAGATCTCCTATTTGTTGGGCCGAAGTAGGCGAAAAGCAAATCACCGGACCCGAGGTAGTCCATGAAACAACGGAGAAGATTGCTCAAATTCAAGCTAGACTTAAGACAGCCCACGATCGTCAAAAGAGTTATGCCGATCTTAAATGTAAAGACTTTGAGTTCAACGTTGGTAACCATGTAATGTTGAAGGTTGCACCTTGGAAAGGTGTGATTCGTTTTTGAAAACGTGGAAAGTTAAACCCACGATATATTGGTCCTTTTGAAATCTTGGAACGTGTTGGACCTATTGCTTACCGTTTGGATCTTCCAACACAATTGAGCTCAGTTCATCCTACCTTCCACGTGTTAAACTTGAAGAAGTGTCTTACTGCACCCGAACTTATCATACCACTGAGGAACTTACAATTGATGACAAACTCCACTTCGTGGAAGAACTTGTCGAGATTATGGACCGTGAGGTCAAAACTTTGAAACGCAACAAGATTTCGATCATCCGAGTACGATGGAATGCCAAACGAGGACCTGAGTTCACTTGGGAACGAGAGGATCAAATGATGCAGAAGTATCCTCACCTTTTCCCGACTCCTCCATCTACCTCAACTTAAAATTTCGGGACGAAATTTTCTTTAACAGGTGGGTAATGTAACGACCCTGGATTTTCCAACGTTTACTTATTAATATTTATTATTAATACTTGTGATTTATTGAATGTATTGTTTATATACATTTACTTGTTACCGCGATTGACTTGTGAATGCCCGACACGTCTTTGTGACACATGAACTTTTCACGAATAATATTTAAGATATTATTTGCATGCATGATTAATTTTTATTAATCATTTTTGATTAACTAAGTTTACTAGTTAATTACTTGGGCTTTTATTGGATTATTACTTAATTGGACTTGGGCTCATGACTAGTGGACTTAGAAGCCCACCCTACTTCTTTAATGGACTAACTAGCCCAACTCATTATGTAAGTATTACAATTAAGATGAAACTAGTTAGTTTAGTGCATATAGAATCTTGTTACAAGTTACTTACATCTAGTTCCCATGCAAACACATCATATAACCACCTTTTGAGCCATAAACATGCAAGAACCTCATGGAAATTTTCCTTCCTCTTGTGGCTCCCCATACCGTTGGTTTTGGGTGTATACAAGGAAGAGTTCAAATTTTAATTTCATTACTTACACACTTGCATTCTCTCATTCCAAAAACACACACTTACTTGCTTTCATCTTTTCTCTCATTTTGCTCTCTTTCTTGTAAGTAACTTGAGCTTTTTCTCTCTTCTTTTCTCCTTTGCAAAACCGAACCAAACTCCTCTCATCATCATTCTTTTGTTGTTGTTTTGTTACTTGTCTTTGATTAGTTGTTTACTTAATTGTAGTTGTTACTTACTAGTATTTAAGAATCAAACTCTCTAGTTTGTTCTTCATTCTATCTTGTATTTACAAGAACACACAAGAATCTAGACTTACTAGTTTATGGTTCTACCTTTAAAGTTTTAAAAGATTAAAATTCATGTGTTGTAAAAATCATACTTGTAATTCATGTTTGTAAACTTAAAGTTTACATTCTTAAAGATCAAGCCTTGGCTTGAATCTTTAAAGTATGAAAAACCATGACTTGTTACTTGTTTATTTAGCTTATTTCTTCATATTATACACTCTTTAAATTCGTGATTTTAGTTGTTAATGGTCAAGTATTACAAGTTAATCTTGATCTCATACTTTCTTGAACTAAAGTTAACTTTATGAGTTTCAAGAACATGGAGGTATAACTCTCTAGTTATAACTTCAAATACTTATGAAAGATCTAAGTTTATATAGCTTATGGTCTTCTAACTTTGTCATAATCAAGAGCTTATGAGCTTACATACACTTTACAAGATGATAATCTAAGTTTTGTAACTGATGGTTTCATTAAAGTAAAGATTCAAGTGTTATACTTAGGATTAACTTAATAACTTTAGATCTAGTCTTTTGGGTCTTGGATCTTCAAGATCAAACTAAGAACTATGTTTTACATCTTAAGATCTTGATTAGTTAGTTTACTTTCAAGTTTGTAGTTCAATATTACTTTTATAGTTCATGTATGTGTCGGATCTAAGATTTTGATGTAACTTTGGTTCATCAAGCTACTTGCAACACTTAAATGAGTTGTGCTACATGTCTTAGACTTGCACAAGTTTTATGATGGTCAAACCTTGGTTAATATGATGTAAACACATCAACGAGTTGTACACTTGAAGCTATATGCATCAAGGATGAGAACCGTGATAAGCATCGAGCACCAAGAACCCACCGGAACCTACTGTTTACTGTTTTCTGGAATTGACCCGAATACCTGGGATACTGTAAAGTTGATTTTCAGTTAGATCTGTTTGAGTAGATAATTTTTCGTTTAAGACTCGTCTTAATCCGAGTTACGGTTTAGGATCTATGGCCCTCCGAGTGTCACTATGTCCTTTAACGTTGTGCTGAAAATTCTGACCTACCCGCACTTAGACCGTCGCCACGGTCAAACAAAGACGAGTTTGCTTCTGGAATTTTTACTACAACTAAAGGACTCATATACGGAGCCATGTCCACTGTCTCACCTTATTTCAATAGGTATAGAGGCCGTGGTGACTGACCGAAGTCAGCCTTTGTTTTAAACTCTTTTCTAGAATGAAACTTACTTTACACCTTTTGTTTGATGATGAATGATGATGACCCTTAAGACCTTATTTACATACCTTTAAACCTATTTTGAAGATTTACTGACTTAGTACTATTTGACTTAGGTTGAGGACTTTCCGGACCTACGTACTTGCTTACTTCCTGACTCGACTTTACCACTACTTTACCACTGTGAGTTATAACATCCCTTTTTACTTTAACTATTTTGGGAACTGAGAATACATGCGCATTTTACATTTTACATACTAGGCATGAGTACTTAAACTTTAAATATGTGTGGGTTATACAACGGCATAAACATTCCCTTTAGCTCGATAACGTTTAGTCATTGGTTTTTGAACCGGTGAATGCGAATCTTAGATATGGATCCATAGGGTTTGACATCCCCACTCGGGCTAGTAGCACTAGCATTTAACTGGTGTTTAATACTTCGTATACATACGCACTTGCCAAGTGTACTTTCAGGGGGTTATAAATGTTAAGTTAGTTACCAAGTGCCCACGGTTAAACATATACTTTATCATACTGTTTTGAAACGCTTTTTGTAGCACTGAAATCTCGTAGCCTACCTTACATTACTGTTATACTTAAACTATAGCTCACCAACCTTTGTGTTGACGTTTTTAAGCATGTTTTTCTCAGGTGCTTAAGGTTGCTAGCTTCCGCTGTTGTACTAGTCTTGCTGTAGACACCCGCTGCTTTAGAGATGTCACTGCATGAACGTTTATCTTGCATTCATAAACATTATTACTTTTGGAACTATGATTTGTAATGACCTAAGGGTCACGTACTATTAACTTTGCTTCTAGTCATAGAAGCATACTTTTGGATGTAAAACATTTGACGTTGTTTATGATGTCACCTCTTATCATGAATGCAACTTGTTTTGAAAACGTATATAGTGTTTGACCTTGTAACGATCATGTTGTTGATGGTCCATACATGATGATTTAGTACGGGGCGTCACACACACGCACACCATATGGTTAACCATACTCGCGTCATGGTGCTACCGGCTCCGTGGTTCACACCATACACATTTGTCATGATGCTATCGGCTCCGTGGTTCACATCACAACTTGAGTCATATGCACGCTAAGGCGCTATCGGATCCGTGGTTCACACCTTAACAACTCGTGCTATAGTGCTACCGGCTCCGTAGTTCACACTACAACACACGTACCATGATGCTACCAGCTCCGTGGTTCAAATCATAGCACACTCGCACATGCTATGGCACTACCGGCTCCGTGGTTCATACCATAGCTCACAAATAAATACACTATATACATACACGTATAATTATTCCACTCACCTTGGAAAGTCCGCACAAGTCATGTATAACATGATCTCCGTCCTCAAATCCGAGCATGTAACCACCTATATCACACGTAGGCACAATACACACATAAATAACAATTCTCTAAAAGAGAATCCGACACCCACATCCCTTAGTCGAGGGATATCACCTTGCTCATCAAAACCCGACCATTTAACACTTAGTGGACACAATTCAATTACCATTTTGGGTGGTAATTCAAACCCACTCTTCAAAGTACAATTTAGCCCAAATTATACTTGACATCAGTTAAACCTACCTAGGTCCCGACACTAGATTACTACTTAGGTAGTAGCCATTCCAAACCGTCATTTACACCAAAACCATAACACGTGCAATATTGACCCATATTGCATTTGACTACGTTTGACTTGTTAAAACATTGCTTTGACTCAAAATCACTTCTCATGTGTGATTACTTCCAAAAACGCCATTTAATACCTAAAAAAGTGTTTAAACATCCATTTAACCAAACTAGTGTCATCATCAAATTTGACCCAATTCAATTTACCCATTTAGACAAAAGTCACAAACACACCCATAATCACTAACAGCTAGTGATTATATTTTCAAAACACCAATTAACACCTAAACCAAGTATTTACATACTTGATTCACCAAAACTTGACTCAAAACGTAGTTTGACATCAAATCAAGCTTACTTTACCCAAAATACCCACTTGACCCATTTTGACCCAAAATGGGGTTTTCAACAAAAATCAACTTACATACACACTCAAGAACACTAAATCACAAGTAATCTAGTGTTTAATCAATGCATGCAAGCTACAAGACCTATAAATTTGTCACCTAAAATCCTAGGTCTCCAATTAGTGTTTACACATATGAATCATACTCAAAACCCCCAAATTTCACAATAAGTGGGGTTTATAACCCTAACTAGCACAAACCCTAAACCCAAATCAAAATCAAAGTAAATAAAATCGGAGTTAAAACTTACCACCACTACCCAAACATAGCTAAGAGCAAGAGGAACAACTTTAATTCTTGCGCTTTCACCCGATTCGAGCTTCTTCTTCCCCGATTGAGCTCTCTCTAAGGCACTGACAAATCTCAATCCGACCCGTATTCCTACAAGTCCCGTAAATAACGCACAATAGTCAATAAGTCTAAGACTAGGTACCTATTCCAAGGTCACCTAATTTCCTTAGACTATGCTCTGATACCACTTGAAACGACCCCAAATCCGTTTACAAAAAACGAAGCACTATTTTTTTATTTATAAGTTAGGTCCCATTAAAGCGTTCATAATACAAAAAATTTCCAACTCTATTTTAGCCAAAAACAAAATATTATAATGATACGTTTAACAATTTATAATGACCCTTGGTATACAAATGACACATTACAAAAGCATTTTTAATAATGACACAATTACACAAAATACTGGTTAAGACTCAATAACCCAATCTGATACCAAGAGAATACTCCTGGGGACTACCAAATCCCCGATCCGCGTCCAAATATCTAAAAGCTAATCCTCCAAGCTTAAGCAACGTCTATCAACCCCACTCTAGTAAGTAGGTAACACCACATCAACGATACCTATAAAAAGGTAAACAATGAGAGGGGTAAGCATGAAGCTTAGTGAATGCAATAATTATACATATACATATATAATCTACTTACTTGCAAACAATTACACAAATACCGCATACATGCTAGCAATCTAATTAGCATACCATCGCAAAGTATAAAGCTAATACTCTCCAATACCGCAAGCTAGCATAACCAAAAGCATGTAATATAATTAATGCTCACGAATTATACACACATACACAATATGGTTAACCATACTCGCGTCATGGTGGTACCGACTCCGTGGTTCACACCATACGCATTTGTCATGATGGTACCAGCTCCGTGGTTCACATCACAGCTTGAGTCATACTCACGCTAAGGCGCTACCGGCGCCGTGGTTCACACCTTAACAATTCGTGCTATAGTGCTACCGGCTCCGTGGTTCACACTACAACACACGTACAATGATGATACCAGCTCCATGGTTCACATCATAACACACTCGCACATGCTATGGCACTACCGACTCCGTGGTTCATACCATAGCACACAAATAAATACACTATATACATACACGTATAATTATTCCACTCACCTTGGAATGTCCGCAAAAGTCATGTATAATATGATCTCCATCCTCAAATCCGAGAAAGTAACCACCTATATCACACATAGGCACAATACATACATAAATAACAATTCTCTAAAAGAGAATCCGACACCCACATCCCTTAGCCGAGGGATCTCACCTTGCTCGTTAAAAACCCGCCCATTTAACACTTAGTGGACACAATTCAATTACCACTTCGGGTGGTAATTCAAACCTGTGACGACCCAGAAATTTTCGACTAAATTTAAACTTAATCTTTATATGATTTCGATACGATTAGCAAAGTATGTAATGTTGAGTCTAGAAAAATTTTAGAACGATGTTCCTATATTCAATTGACCTTCGACTGCTCTCGACGATTCACGAACAATTAATTGTAAATAGATATGTGTGTATGTATATATAAATAATAATTCAAAATATAATTTGAAGTATTATATGTTGTTGTTATTAAAAATTAATAAAATAAAAATAGGATATTATAATAATTATTATTTAAAATATATCTCCATATAAAAAAAAGTATATTAAAAATAAATATTAAATGATTGTAATACTCGTTTGATGTTTCGATTGATATTAAGCAAGTTAAATATAAACTTATATGATTTTAAAATAAACGGTTATCCGAAAATGAGTTTTATAAATTTTAGGCTTATTAATAATATATTTAGAAGTTGTTTGTCAAATTTTAAAACTTTTTATATTTTACTTGGGGGTTGGGAGTGAATAATTAATGTAATTTTTATTTAATAATTTATGATTGAATTTTATACCATAATGACCAAAATAAATAAATATAGTTAATTTAAAAATTTAGGATTTATTTGAGTACTTTTTATCCGCCACTATTTAATCAACAGAGCACGATATAGCACTCCGTAAAAACTGTCAGTAGAATAGTTTTAAGTTGCTGAACTATGCTAAATAAGTTTGCACGTTTCTTTTCATTTGATTAATTTATTAATTTAATATTATTATAATATATTCAAAAGACAAACCACTTGTGGAATCCATATTCACCTGTAAATGTAGTTGATTGAAATGCTAAATGATTGATATCATTTAATTAAGATTACTTTGTTAAATAGGTGGTTGTCCTTGATTGAAAGTTACATATATAACTAAATATATACAATGCAATTACATAGATATAAATCAACCCCACTTGCATATATTCTTGTTGTTTGTTTCTGGATCATGATCAATCAAACACCTTAATATACATATACATCACACCTACCTCATCAAACCACCTAAACCACTTAATGTTACAATATCCATCGATCATTTTTACACCCACTAGACACCACTTCTTTCCTGCCTAAAACATAAAACCCATATTTCATTTTCACTTTACATAACCCACTTTGATCACACTTTCATCAATCACCATTGAATTATTCTGTTTCTGTTATTACTCGACGAAACCATCTTTATCAACCCAACCACACCACGAAGTTCTCATTGTTTCTGCCACAATCGCTGCCGCTATTTTCTTCTAGCTGTTACGGTTCGAAACACCAAACAATCACCGGCAACAAACATCTCCTTCATATATGCTGCTGGATCTGCCCAATTTAAAACGATCATCGAAGCACAACACAAAACTGCTACTACCCTTATGTTTTTGCTGTTTCTATTCGATAGCCAAAAACACCACCCAATTACTATTACCATCGAACGTCTTCACCAGTTGATGTTGTTTTCTTCTTGTCTGATCGACACAACCGAAGACCCAGATCACCACCTTTTCTTATTCAACTTATCATCACCCAACCACCGCCACTACCACTGCAACACTCGGAAACCACCTCACCACCGACCACCATCATGATCATCGTTCCTTGTTGCCAACATCTACAGATTAATAATTGGTATATTAGTCATACCTAATACTCCGTATAAGTGTAATTCACTAAATTATTAGATGTTAACTGATTACTAAACTTAATTGCTCCAAGTTTGTTATGTTAGATCTCTTAAATGAACTGACCCAATTGGTTATAAATGACAATCACAAACCTTGTCCATGGTGGTCATTTCTAAGCAACTCGTTTTAATTATACATGTATATCAACATTAAGAATTAAGTCAATTAACACATGGTAAGCATTCAAGTTCAATAATAACAGATACAATGAACACAAACCCTAACTAGCGAATTCAACATAAATTCTCAAAATTATCAGTAAAGTATTTTCATAAATAGAAGTAATTAATCAGAGACAAATAGAACATTAACCTTTATGTTCATAAAACAGGTGAGCGAGCAACTACAAAATTTAAACAAATTAAAAATATGACTAGATGTTTATGTATTAATACGATACCAAATAACAAACATATACATATACACAGTCAAAATGATTAGTTACATCTATCTTATTATGATTAATTACAGCGAGGGTTACACAATCATACGAACTCAAGTGAAAGAGAAATTGAAATTAAAATCAAATTACAATTGATATTGTAACTGTACCTATAAAAATTGGGTGTTTAATTGATGATGAACGAGAGGCGAAAGGAAGATAAGATGATAATGTTTTGTTGCCCGTTGAATCAACCGAATCGATCTGGTGATGTGGTCTGCATCGACTGAAAACCTAATTACACCATCGATCAATTTACTGATATTTTTAGGTTATGTGGATCAATTCTATTATTGGGCTTCTATAAAAAGAATTGTATATTGGGCTCTATCTAATTAGAAATGGACTTCTAAACCCACTTAATTAAGGAATTATCATTTTTATTCCATTTATTATTATTACTAATTATTATGATCAAGATTATTATTATTATGATTATACTAATACAAATATTAAAATATTACTTATTATTATTATCATTAATATTAACATGGTTATTAAGATTACTATTAATATTATCAAAAGTTATCATTATTATTAAATTGATCATTAATAAACTTATCATTTTATTATTACTATTATTATTAATATTTTTATCATTTTTAAATCTAATTATTATTATTATTTTATCATTACTAATATTATTTTAAGTATTATCATAATTACTATTTTAATAAACAAAAGATACCTATGTAAAAATATAAATATCATAAGTATATCTAATCTACTATCTTAATATAAAAATAACAAATATAAATATATACTTTAAACTAGTAATATATTATAAAATAAATTAATACATTATTATTTTAAAAAGTAATATATTATATAATTAATATATAAACTAGTTTGAATACCATTATATGTTCATTATATGTTTTAATATATATATATATATATATATATATATATATATATATATATATATATATATATATATATATATATATATATATATATATATATATATATATATATATATATATATATGATATAGGTTCGTAAATCGGAGGCCAACCCTGCATTGTTCAGTTCGTCGTATGCATATTTTTACTACAAAATATCGTATTGCAAGTTCATTTGCTCCCTTTTACTCTTTATATTTTTGGGACTGAGAATACATGCGCTGTTTTTACAATTGCTTTATTAAATGCTTTTGAAATATATTTTGAACTGAGCATACATGCGCTGTTTTTACAACTGCTTTATTAAATGCTTTTGAAATATATTTTGAACTGAGAATACATGAAATGCTTTTATAAATGTTTGACGAGATAGACACAAGCAAAACATTTCTCGAATGAATTATTATGCAAACAGAAGTTCTGTGGATTATTATTGAATTAGTTGGACGTTATAATTGCCACTAGTTGTTGTGAATATTTTCCCCTGATTATTATTGCTTGGTAACCTAAGAATTAGAAACGGGTATGGCCCTAATTCACGCGAATCCTAAAGGTAGCTACCGGGTTTAAAACCCCCACCCAGAATGTTCACTAGACGGAAGAGCTAGTGGGCGTGGTGTTTAGTACTTCGAAGTTTATATATTATACTGACGAGATGTTCTGTTTTAGGGATATTATTGATGCGCATTATATGTTAAGTTCGGTTACCATGTTGAGCAATGAAATCGAAATGAATGTTATGTATCGAGAGAATGATTTTTATACACAGGTTATGTGTATTAGTTTTGTGCACGAGATATGTGCATGATTATTTAAAAATCGCGAGGCAACCTACGGGGGAGAAAAGGATACGAACCTACTCTGCTAAGCATTATGAAAAATGGTTTCGTACATGAGATAGGTGTACTGTATTTGAATCTTGTGGTCTATCAAAATGATGAATTTTATTGTTTTATGATAAACCTATGAACTCACCAACCTTTTGGTTGACACTTGAAAGCATGTTTATTCTCAGGTATGAAAGAAATCTTCCGCTGTGCATTTGCTCATTTTAAAGATATTACTTGGAGTCATTCATGGCATATTTCAAAAAGACGTTGCATTCGAGTCGTCGAGTTCATCAAGAATATTATTAAGTCATTTATAGTTGGATATATTATGAAATGGTATGCATGCCGTCAACTTTCAATGTAAAGAAAGTTTGTCTTTTAAAAAACAAATGCAATGTTTGTAAAATGTATCATATAGAGGTCAAATACCTCGAAATGAAATCAACTATTGTGAATCGTTTATAATCGATATGAACGGGGCATTTCAGTTAGTATCAGAGCGGTGGTCTTAGCGAACCAGGTCTTGCATTGGTGTGTCTAACTGGTAGTTGTTTAGATGCATTAGTGAGTGTGGACTTCGACCGTGTCTGCATGTCAAAAGTTTTGCTTATCATTTCGTGTCGAAAATTACCTGCTTATCATTCTTAGGGAATCACTTGCTTATCATTCTTAGTCTAGATACATCTTACTGCATTGATTGCATGAATAGTGTATAGACAAAATTCATATCTTGGCGTATTTGCTAATTCATATCTTAGCGTATCTATTACTGTAAACTTTGCCTGACATATTCCGTAAATTCCTCCGTAATCTACGAAATCTTTTGTTCTATATATATAAATATTCTATGTAATTAGAATACCATCCGATAGCCGAAAATCATTACATACCGAAAAACCCTTTACTCAATCGTACGAAATGGAACTCGCCACTAGTTCAATTTCATCGGAATCCGACAACTATTCCGACATAGATGTTCACCTAAACTCCGAAAGCAGTGTCACTGGAATGAATCAACTAATCAGCCATCATCAATTCTGAATGAATTGGGGATGGGTTCGTAGTTGACTTAATCAATGGAGACGAGAAGAAGGCGATCTTTTCCACCAACCGAATTCACCTCTTGGTGAAGAACCTGATGCACTTACCGGCGAACCTGTTCGTAATACCATTTTCTCTCTCATTTCTAGAGTATCTCATCATGATTATATACTATCCCAAATTCTAAACCTTATTCATCCGCTCGTTCCAACCGCCAATCATCCCGGAGTAATAGAAGAAGTTAACGAGCTTCGCGCTCGGGTGGTGGCTTTGGAAAATATGGTGCAAAGGTTACAAACACCAGCAGCATCACCAACATCAATACCAGTACCACCAACAACAACATCCGCATCCCAAGCCTCAATTTCACAATCTATCCACGAACATCAACATCATACGCACCATAGATGAAATGTCCCGTTCTTATTGATTAAAAACGTTCCATATTAATTGATTTCGTTGCGAGGTTTTGACCTCTATATGAGACGTTTTTCAAAGACTGCATTCATTTTTAAAACAAACCATAACCTTTATTTCATAAATAAAGGTTTAAAAAGCTTTACGTAGATTATCAAATAATGATAATCTAAAATATCCTGTTTACACACGACCATTACATAATGGTTTAAAATACAAATATGTTACATCGAAATCAGTTTCTTGAATGCAGTTTTTACACAATATCATACAAACATGGACTCCAAATTCTTGTCCTTATTTTAGTATGCAACAGCGGAAGCTCTTAGTATTCACCTGAGAATAAACATGCTTTAAACGTCAACAAAAATGTTGGTGAGTTATAGGTTTAACCTATATATATCAAATCGTAACAATAGACCACAAGATTTCATATTTCAATATACATCCCATACATAGAGATAAAAATCATTCATATGGTGAACACCTGGTAACCGACATTAACAAGATGCATATATAAGAATATCCCCATCATTCCGGGACACCCTTCGGATATGATATAAATTTTGAAGTACTAAAGCATCCGGTACTTTGGATGGGGTTTGTTAGGCCCAATAGATCTATCTTTAGGATTCACGTCAATTAGGGTGTCTGTTCCCTAATTCTTAGATTACCAGACTTAATAAAAAAGGGCATATTCGATTTTGATAATTCAACCATAGAATGTAGTTTCACGTACTTGTGTATATTTTGTAAATCATTTATAAAACCTGCATGTATTCTCATCCCAAAAATATTAGATTTTAAAAGTGGGACTATAACTCACTTTCACAGATTTTTACTTCGTCGGGAAGTAAGACTTGGCCACTGGTTGATTCACGAACCTATAATAATATATACATATATATCAAAGTATGTTCAAAATATATTTACAATACTTTTAATATATTTTGATGTTTTAAGTTTATTAAGTCAGCTGTCCTCATTAGTAACGTACAACTAGTTGTCCACAGTTAGATGTACAGAAATAAATCGATAAATATTATCTTGAATCAATCCACGACCCAGTGTATACGTATCTCAGTATTGATCACAACTCAAACTATATATATTTTAGAATCAACCTCAACCCTGTATAGCTAACTCCAACATTCACATATAGAGTGTCTATGGTTGTTCCGAAATATATATAGATGTGTCGACATGATAGGTCGAAACATTGTATACGTGTCTATGGTATCTCAAGATTACATAATATACAATACAAGTTGATTAAGTTATGGTTGGAATAGATTTGTTACCAATTTTCACGTAGCTAAAATGAGAAAAATTATCCAATCTTGTTTTACCCATAACTTCTTCATTTTAAATCCGTTTTGAGTGAATCAAATTGCTATGGTTTCATATTGAACTCTATTTTATGAATCTAAACAGAAAAAGTATAGGTTTATAGTAAGAAAAATAAGTTACAAGTCATTTTTGTAAAGGTAGTCATTTCAGTCGAAAGAACGACGTCTAGATGACCATTTTAGAAAACATACTTCCACTTTGAGTTTAACCATAATTTTTGGATATAGTTTCATGTTCATAATAAAAATCATTTTCCCAGAATAACAACTTTTAAATCAAAGTTTATCATAGTTTTTAATTAACTAACCCAAAACAGCCCGCGGTGTTACTACGACGGCGTAAATCCAGTTTTACGGTGTTTTTCGTGTTTCCAGGTTTTAAATCATTAAGTTAGCATATCATATAGATATAGAACATGTGTTTAGTTGATTTTAAAAGTCAAGTTAGAAGGATTAACTTTTATTTGCGAACAAGTTTAGAATTAACTAAACTATGTTCTAGTGATTACAAGTTTAAACCTTCGAATAAGATAGCTTTATATGTATGAATCGAATGATGTTATGAACATCATTACTACCTCAAGTTCCTTGGATAAACCTACTGGAAATGAGAAAAATAGATCTAGCTTCAAAGGATCCTTGGATGGCTTGAAAGTTCTTGAAGCAGAATCATGACACGAAAACAATTTCAAGTAAGATTTCCACTCGAAATAAGATTGTTATAGTTATAAAAATTGAATTAAAGTTAGTTGTCTTATTTTTACATATGTATTTTATTGTTAATACACTTAATAATATATTTACTTATCATTTAACATAATTATCCAAGTGTATCAATATCTTAATATGATTCATATGTACCTAGTAAGACGTTGTTATAACGATAATCGTTATATATATCGTTTTTGAGTTTCTTAAATTAATAGTCTCATTTTTATGTATATAACTCATTGTTAAAATACCTAATGAGATACATACTTATAATAAAATCATGTTAACTATATATATAACCATATATATGTCATCGTATAGTTTTGACAAGTTTTAACGTTCGTGAATCACCGGTCAACTTGGGTGGTCAATTGTCTATATGAAACCTATTTCAATTAATCAAGTCTTAACAAGTTTGATTGCTTAACATGTTGGAAACACTTAATCATGTAAATAACAATTTCATTTAATATATATATAAACATGGAAAAGTTCGGGTCACTACAGTACCTACCCGTTAAATAAATTTCGTCCCGAAATTTTAAGCTGTTGGAGGTGTTGACGTATCTTCTGGAAATAAATGCGGGTATTTCTTCTTCATCTGATCTTCATGCTCCCAGGTGAACTCGGGTCCTCTACGAGCATTCCATCGAACCTTAACAATCGGTATCTTGTTTTGTTTAAGTCTCTTAACCTCACGATACATTATTTCGACGGGTTCTTCAATGAATTGAAGTTTTTCATTGATTTGGATTTCGTCCAACGGAATAGTGAGATCTTCTTTAACAAAACATTTCTTCAAATTTGAGACGTGGAAAGTGTTATGTACAGCCGCGAGTTGTTGAGGTAGCTCCAGTTGGTAAGCTACTGGTCCGACACGATCTATAATCTTGAATGGTCCAATGTACCTTGGATTTAGTTTCCCCCGTTTACCAAATCGAACAACGCCTTTCCAAGGTGAAACCTTAAGCATGACCATTTCTCCAATTTCAAACTCTATATCTTTTCTTTTACTGTCCGCGTAGCTCTTTTGTCGACTCTGGGCGGTTTTCAATCTTTGTTGAATTTGGATGATTTTCTCGGTAGTTTCTTGTATTATCTCCGGACCCGTAATCTGTCTATCCCCCACTTCACTCCAACAAATAGGAGACCTGCACTTTCTACTATAAAGTGCTTCAAACGGTGCCATCTCAATGCTTGAATGGTAGCTGTTGTTGTAGGAAAATTCTGCTAACGGTAGATGTCGATCCCAACTGTTTCTGAAATCAATAACACAAGCTCGTAGCATGTCTTCAAGCATTTGTATCATCCTTTCACTCTGCCCATCAGTTTGTGGATGATAGGCAGTACTCATGTCTAGACAAGTTCCTAATGCTTGCTGTAATGTCTGCCAGAATCTTGAAATAAATCTGCCATCCCTATCAGAGATAATAGAGATTGGTATTCCATGTCCGGAGATGACTTCCTTCAAATACAGTCGTGCTAACTTCTCCATCTTGTCATCTTCTCTTATTGGCAGGAAGTGTGCTGACTTGGTGAGACGATCAACTATTACCCAAATAGTATCATAACCACTTGCAGTCCTTGGCAATTTAGTAATGAAATCCATGGTAATGTTTTCCCATTTCCATTCCGGGATTTCAGGTTGTTGTAGTAGACCTGATGGTTTCTGATGTTCAGCTTTGACCTTAGAATACATCAAACATTCTCCTACGTATTTAGCAATATCGGCTTTCATACCTGGCCACCAAAAATGTTTCTTAAGATCCTTGTACATCTTCCCCGTTCCAGGATGTATTGAGTATCTGGTTTTATGAGCTTCTCTAAGTACCATTTCTCTCATATCTCCAAATTTTGGTACCCAAATTCTTTCAGCCCTATACCGGGTTCCGTCTTCTCGAATATTAAGATGCTTCTCCGATCCTTTGGGTATTTCATCCTTTAAATTTCCCTCTTTTAAAACTCCTTGTTGCGCCTCCTTTATTTGAGTAGTAAGGTTAGTGTGAATCATTATATTCATAGATTTTACTCGAATGGGTTCTCTGTCCTTTCTGCTCAAGGCGTCGGCTACCACATTTACCTTTCCCGGGTGGTAACGAATCTCAAAGTCGTAATCATTCAACAATTCAATACACCTACGCTGCCTCATATTTAGTTGTTTCTGATTAAATATGTGTTGAAGACTTTTGTGGTCAGTATATATAATACTTTTGACCCCATATAAGTAGTGCCTCAAAGTCTTTAATGCAAAAACAACCGCGCCTAATTCCAAATCACGCGTCGTATAATTTTGCTCGTGAATCTTCAATTGTCTAGACGCATAAGCAATCACCTTCGTCCGTTGCATTAATACACAACTGAGACCTTGCTTTAATGCATTACAATAAATCACAAAATCATCATTCCCTTCAGGCAATGACAATATAGGTGCCGTAGTTAGCTTTTTCTTCAATAATTGAAACGCCTTCTCTTGTTCATCCTTCCATTCAAATTTCTTCCCTTTATGCGTTAATGCAGTCAAGGGTTTTGCTATTTTGGAGAAATCTTGGATGAATCTTCTGTAGTAACCAGCCAATCCTAAAAATTGACGTATATGCTTCGGAGTTTTTGGGGTTTCCCACTTTTCAACGGTTTCGATCTTTGCCGGGTCCACCTGGATACCTTCTTTGTTCACTATGTGACCGAGGAATTGAACTTCTTCCAACCAAAATGCACACTTTGAAAACTTAGCGTACAGTTTTTCTTTCCTCAATACTTCTAGCACTTTGCTCAAATGTTCTTCATGCTCTTGATCATTCTTTGAGTAAATAAGTATGTCATCGATGAAAACAATGACAAACTTGTCAAGATATGGCCCACACACTCGGTTCATAAGGTCCATGAACACAGCTGGTGCGTTAGTCAATCCAAACGGCATAACCATAAACTCGTAATGACCATAACGCGTTCTAAAAGCAGTTTTTGGAATATCATCCTCCTTTACTCGCATTTGATGATATCCAGAACGTAAATCGATCTTCTAATAAACCGACGAGCCTTGTAGTTGATCAAATAAGTCGTTAATTCTCGGCAGTGGATAACGGTTTTTGATGGTAAGTTTGTTCAACTCTCTGTAGTCAATACACAACCTAAATGTACCATCCATCTTCTTGACAAACAAAACAGGAGCTCCCCATGGTGATGTGCTTGGTCGAATGAAACCACGTTCTAATAGTTCTTGCAGTTGGCTTTGCAGTTCTTTCATCTCACTGGGTGCGAGTCTATAAGGAGCACGAGCTATTGGTGCAGCTCTTGGTACAAGATCTATTTGAAATTCAACAGATCGATATGGAGGTAGTCCCGGTAATTCTTTCGGAAATACATCGGGAAATTCTTTTGCGACGGGAACATCATTGATGCTCTTTTCTTCAGTTTGTACTTTCTCGACGTGTGCTAGAACAGCATAGCAACCTTTTCTTATTAGTTTTTGTGCCTTCAAATTACTAATAAGATGTAGCTTCATGTTGCCCTTTTCTCCGTACACCATTAAGGGTTCTCCTTCTTCTAGTACAATGCGAATTGCATTTTTATAACATATGATTTCTGCTTTCACCTTCTTCAGCCAGTCCATAACAACTATTACATCAAAACTCCCTAACTCTACTGGTATCAAATCAATCTTAAATATTTCGCTACCCAGTTTAATTTCTCGAGTCCGGCATATATTGTCTGCTGAAATTAATTTACCGTTTGCTAATTCGAGTAAAAATTTACTATCCAACGGTGTCAATGGACAACTTAATTTAGCACAAAAATCTCTACTCATATAGCTTCTATCCGCACCCGAATCAAATAAAACGTAAGCAGATTTATTGTCAATAAGAAACGTACCCGTAACAAGCTCCGGGTCTTCCTGTGCCTCTGCCGCATTAATATTGAAAACTCTTCCGCGGCCTTGTCCATTCGTGTTCTCCTTGTTCGGGCAATTTCTAATAATGTGGCCCGGTTTTCCACATTTATAACAAACTACATTGGCATAACTTGCGCCGACACTACTTGCTCTGCCATTACTCGTTCCGACACCATTTGTTCCTTTCGTTCTGTTAACTCCTGGTCCGTAGACCTCACACATCGCCGCGCTATGACCATTTCTTTTACACTTGTTGCAAAATTTGGTGCAGAACCCCGAGTGATACTTTTCACACCTTTGGCATAGCTGCTTCTGATTGTTGTTGTTGTTGCGGTTGTTATTATTGTTGGGATGATTGTTGTAGTTGCTGTTGTTGTTGTTGTTGTTGTTGTTGTTGTCATTGTTGTTGTTGTTGTTGTTGTTGTTGGGCCGTTTGTTGTAGTTGCGATTGATGTTGCAATTGTTGGGATAATTGTTGCGATTATTATTGTAATTGCTGTTATTGTTGTATTGGTGATTCTTATCACCGTTTTCCTCCCACTTTCTTTTGACACGCTTCACATTGGCCTCTTCAGCTGTCTGTTCTTTAATTCTTTCCTCAATCTGGTTCACTAGTTTGTGAGCCATTCTACATGCCTGTTATATGGAGGCGGGCTCGTGTGAACTTATATCTTCTTGGATTCTTTCCGGTAATCCTTTCATAAACGCGTCGATCTTCTCTTCCTCATCTTCGAACGCTCCCGGACACAATAGGCACAATTCTGTGAACCGTCTTTCGTACGTGGTAATATCAAATCCTTGGGTTCATAACCCTCTAAGTTCTGTCTTGAGCTTATTGATCTCGGTTCTGGGACGGTACTTCTCGTTCATCAAGTGCTTGAATGCTGACCACGGTAGTGCGTACGCATCATCTTGTCCCACTTGCTCTAGATAGGTATTCCACGATGTTAACGTAGAACCTGTGAAGGTATGCGTAGCGTACTTCACTTTGTCCTCTTCAGTACACTTACTTATGGCAAACACCGATTTGACCTTCTCGGTCCACCGTTTCAATCCGATCGGTCCTTCGGTTCCATCAAATTCCAAAGGTTTGCAGGCAGTGAATTCTTTGTAGGTGCATCCTACACGATTTCCTGTACTGCTAGATCCAAGGTTATTGTTGGTATGTAGCGCAGCCTGTACTGCGGCTATGTTTGAAGCTAGAAAAGTACGGAATTCCTCTTCATTCATATTCACGGTGTGTCGAGTAGTCGGTGCCATTTCCTTCAAAATAGTCAAATGGAACAAGTTAATCATACAGAATATTAAGAGTAGTTAATAGTATTTCGCAGCATAATATGAACTCATTTATAAAAGCTTTTTCATCATATTAGCGTTTTATAAGTTTAAATTCGGGTAGTACCTACCCGTTAAGTTCATACTTAGTAGCTAATATACAATTCAACTACTACAATTCTATATGAAAAACTGATTATAATAATATTTCGCGTTCAAAATTTTATACAATATTTTACAAACTTACAATACCGCTTATTTTACATAAAGCTTGAAATATAGCATACAATAACTTTGATACAAGATAGTTGTGAAGATAATTCTAGCTAGTACACAAGTCGTTCAGCAAAGGCAATAAAGACACATAATTCATACGTCCAGAAACAAGTCATGCATTCTGGTTTTACTAGGACTACTTCCCATCCTTGGTCTTGTGGAACATAACCGTTATGGTCGTTGATAAGACAACGTGTTGTAACGTCGTCAAAGGGACGAGGGTTACATAATGACCAACAGTCTCGTAATAACCTAAAAACCTCATTTCTTACCCCAATTACCGACTCCGTCACTTGTGGGAACGTTTGGTTTAATAGTTGTAGCCCGATGTTCTTTTTCTCACTTTGGTGAGAAGCGAACATTACTAACCCGTAAGCATAGCATGCTTCTTTATGTTACATGTTAGCCGCTTTTTCTAAATCATGAAGTCCTATATTCGGATACATTGAGTCAAAATAATTTCTTAACCCGTTGCGTAAAATAGCATTTGGATTCCCCGCAATATATGCGTCAAAGTAAACACATCGTAACTTATGGGTTTCCCAATGTGATATCCCCCATCTTTCTAACGAAAGTCTCTTATAAACCAAGACATTCTTGGAACGTTCTTCGATTGTCTTACAAACTGATTTCGCCGTAAATAGTTGTGCCGAAGAATTCTGACCGACTCTAGACAAGATTTCATCAATCATGTCTCCGGGTAGGTCTCTTAAAATATTGGGTTGTCTATCCATTTGGTGTTTTTATACTGTAAAATAGACAAGAGTTAGATTCATAAAAAAATAAAAATACTTATTAATACAAGCAATTTTTACATATATCATAAAGCATAAACACACTATATTACATATATTACACCACACGAATACAACTATTTTTTTCCGACTCGATCGTTTCTTCTTCTTCGGTTTTGGTTCGTTTTGCCAAGTTTCTAGGGATATATGATGTTCCCCTAATACGAGCTGTCGTTTTCCATAACGGTTTAGAAAAACCTGGTGGTTTAGAGGTTCCCGGGTCATTGTTACAACTTAAGGGCTTCGGGGGTTGACGATACATATAAAGTTCATCAGGGTTGGAATTAGATTTCTCTATTTTTATGCCCTTTCCCTTATTATTTTCTTTTGCCTTTTTAAATTCAGTTGGGGTAATTTCTATAACATCATCGGAATTCTCGTCGGAATCTGATTCATCGGAGAATTGGTAATCCTCCCAATATTTTGCTTCCTTGGCGGAAACACCATTGAACATAATTAACCTTGGTCGGTTGGTTGAGGATTTTCTTTTACTTAACCGTTTTATTATTTTCCCTACCGGTTCTATTTCCTCCTCCTGTTCCTCCTCTTCCGGTTCTGATTCTTCTTCCAGTTCTGATTCTTCTTCCGGTTCTTCTTCGGGAACTTGTGAATCAGTCCAATATATATTCGACTCTTCGTTATTATTAGGTGAGTCAATGGGATTTGTGCTAGAGGTAGACATCTATCACACAATATCAAACATGTTAAGAGATTAATATATCACATAATATATACATGTTAATAATATATAGTTTCCAACAAAAATGTTAAGCAATCATTTTTAAAGAAAACACGGTCAAAGTCCAGACTCACTAATGCATCCTAACAAACTCGATAAGACACACTAATGCAAATTTCTGGTTCTCTAAGACCAACGCTCTGATACCAACTGAAATGTCCCGTTCTTATTGATTAAAAACGTTCCATATTAATTGATTTCGTTGCGAGGTTTTGACCTCTATATGAGACGTTTTTCAAAGACTGCATTCATTTTTAAAACAAACCATAACCTTTATTTCATAAATAAAGGTTTAAAAAGCTTTACGTAGATTATCAAATAATGATAATCTAAAATATCCTGTTTACACACGACCATTACATAATGGTTTACAATACAAATATGTTACATCGAAATCAGTTTCTTGAATGCAGTTTTTACACAATATCATACAAACATGGACTCCAAATCTTGTCCTTATTTTAGTATGCAACAGCGGAAGCTCTTAGTATTCACCTGAGAATAAACATGCTTTAAACATCAACAAAAATGTTGGTGAGTTATAGGTTTAACCTATATATATCAAATCGTAACAATAGACCACAAGATTTCATATTTCAATATACATCCCATACATAGAGATAAAAATCATTCATATGGTGAACACCTGGTAACCGACATTAATAAGATGCATATATAAGAATATCCCCATCATTCCGGGACACCCTTCGGATATGATATAAATTTCGAAGTACTAAAGCATCCGGTACTTTGGATGGGGTTTGTTAGGCCCAATAGATCTATCTTTAGGATTCGCGTCAATTAGGGTGTCTGTTCCCTAATTCTTAGATTACCAGACTTAATAAAAAGGGGCATATTCAATTTCGATAATTCAACCATAGAATGTAGTTTCACGTACTTGTGTCTATTTTGTAAATCATTTATAAAACCTGCATGTATTCTCATCCCAAAAATATTAGATTTTAAAAGTGGGACTATAACTCACTTTCACAGATTTTTACTTTGTCGGGAAGTAAGACTTGGCCACTGGTTGATTCACGAACCTATAACAATATATACATATATATCAAAGTATGTTCAAAATATATTTACAATACTTTTAATATATTTTGATGTTTTAAGTTTATTAAGTCAGCTGTCCTCGTTAGTAACGTACAACTAGTTGTCCACAGTTAGATGTACAGAAATAAATCGATAAATATTATCTTGAATCAATCCACGACCCAGTGTATACGTATCTCAGTATTGATCACAACTCAAACTATATATATTTTGGAATCAACCTCAACCCTGTATAGCTAACTCCAACATTCACATATAGAGTGTCTATGGTTGTTCCGAAATATATATAGATGTGTCGACATGATAGGTCGAAACAATGTATACGTGTCTATGGTATCTCAAGATTACATAATATACAATACAAGTTGATTAAGTTATGGTTGGAATAGATTTGTTACCAATTTTCACGTAGCTAAAATGAGAAAAATTATCCAATCTTGTTTTACCCATAACTTCTTCATTTTAAATCCGTTTTGAGTGAATCAAATTGCTATGGTTTCATATTGAACTCTATTTTATGAATCTAAACAGAAAAAGTATAGGTTTATAGTCAGAAAAATAAGTTACAAGTCGTTTTTGTAAAGGTAGTCATTTCAGTCGAAAGAACGACGTCTAGATGACCATTTTAGAAAACATACTTTCACTTTGAGTTTAACCATAATTTTTGGATATAGTTTCATGTTCATAATAAAAATCATTTTCCCAGAATAACAACTTTTAAATCAAAGTTTATCATAGTTTTTAATTAACTAACCCAAAACAGCCCGCGGTGTTACTACGACGGCGTAAATCCGGTTTTACGGTGTTTTTCGTGTTTCCAGGTTTTAAATCATTAAGTTAGCATATCATATAGATATAGAACATGTGTTTAGTTGATTTTAAAAGTCAAGTTAGAAGGATTAACTTTTATTTGCGAACAAGTTTAGAATTAACTAAACTATATTCTAGTGATTACAAGTTTAAACCTTCGAATAAGATAGCTTTATATGTATGAATCGAATGATGTTATGAACATCATTACTACCTCAAGTTCCTTGGATAAACCTACTGGAAATGAGAAAAATAGATCTAGCTTCAAAGGATCCTTGGATGGCTTAAAAGTTCTTGAAGCAGAATCATGACACGAAAACAATTTCAAGTAAGATTTCTACTCGAAATAAGATTGTTATAGTTATAGAAATTGAATTAAAGTTAGTTGTCTTATTTTTACATATGTATTTTATTGTTAATACACTTAATAATATATTTACTTATCATTTAACATAATTAACCAAGTGTATCAATATCTTAATATGATTCATATGTACCTAGTAAGACGTTGTTATAACGATAATCGTTATATATATCGTTTTCGAGTTTCTTAAATTAATAGTCTCATTTTTATGTATATAACTCATTGTTAAAATACCTAATGAGATACATACTTATAATAAAATCATGTTAACTATATATATAACCATATATATGTCATCGTATAGTTTTTACAAGTTTTAACGTTCGTGAATCACCGGTCAACTTGGGTGGTCAATTGTCTATATGAAACCTATTTCAATTAATCAAGTCTTAACAAGTTTGATTGCTTACCATGTTGGAAACACTTAATCATGTAAATAAAAATTTCATTTAATATATATATAAACATGGAAAAGTTCGGGTCACTACAATAGATACCAAGGGTACCAACAACAATGAACGATGAAGTATTGATTCATAACTTCATTGAAGAAATATTCTGCAAAGAATTTGTGGTTTCTGAAAGTTTTAGAGATTACTTATTCTAGCTCAAACTGAAAAGCAAATGAGATTAATATCATATTAACTCATTAAATCCATGATTACATCTGAATAAAATATATATGTATATATATTTTCATAAAGATTGTAATTAAAAATTCTTTTGTACAAACTGTTAATGGTGAAAATATTTTAACGGGTAGGTAATACCCGAGGAATATTTAGATTTCACCTTAATAAGCTACACTGTACATTCTTCGAAGCTGATTCAACAGTCATTTACTATCCTACTTACAACCACCGATATACGTATCCGTTCATCGTAGAATAACCATTTTCATTCAATTTCATAATTGGATTTTGACCTATCAGAATCCAATAAGTGGCATAATGAAGAAAACATTTGACAAAATAAAATTTGTTTGAAACAGACAAATTAACTATGAGGAATTTTGTTAAGAATCCACACTAACAAAATCCTAGCTAACTGTTCCTAGCTAACTGTTAATTCCGTATTACATTTTATTTATCGCAATTTTAATTCTCGCACTTTTAATTATCGTCATTTAATTTTTGTTATTTATTTTACGCACTTTGAATATCGTTGTATAAATCAGGACACATATACAATGTTTTGACATATCATATTGACGTCATCTATATATATTATTTGGAATAACCATAGACACTCTATATGCTGTAATGCTCGAGTTCGCTATACAGGGTTGAGGTTGATTCTCAAATAATATATATATACTTTGAGTTGTGATCGAGTCTGAGACATGTATACAATGGGTCACGATACATATTAATTAATTCGAATATTATATATTAAACTATATATGAATTGTTGAACTACTAATTGTGGACTATTAACTGTGGACTACTAACATTGGACAATTAAAATGAATTAAAATATTGATTATAACATATGAAACTAAACATTTCTTCAAGTTGCCACTTGATTTCATCTTAAACCTCATTTGTATCTTGACGATTACAATCTGTGTTCAAACCTTTCATGATTCTTGAAAACACCTCAATCGAGAGGATGAACCAACCGCACTACATCTACGGAAGGAAAGAATTATGCATATAGTTATGCACCTAAAAAACTCTCGGAAACTGAGTAAACATTTAACACGTAGCTGTGCTAATTCCTTTAGCGTTATTATTACCGACAATAACTTTATAACTCCTGTTTGAGATAGCCAGTTTTGTCACAGCTCCAGCAAGTCAACTTCGACTTTTCAGTCGGACTAACCTTATTATAACCTTGATATATACGATGTCTTTTCGCCATCGTTACCAGAGGACCTTTTATATTCCACCATAATTACCAGCTGACGTACCAGCAACTTCGTTGCCCTTTGGCTTAAATCTCTCTGAACAAATCACAAGGACTAAATTTGTACATAAAGAATCCTGATGATTCTGTTCTGATGAAATCTTCAGCGATTACCTTGCTCCTTAATCATTCTAAATCATTGTGAATGAAATTCTTCATCACACTTTGATTCTAGAATTATAAGATATCATGGAATCTTCCATTATAAATATCCTCGATATTTCTGAAGATATCTTCATAACTATGGTTATCCGAAATCATTTATCTCTACGCGCTATCTGTGTTATATCATAAAAAAAAACTGTTTTAATTTCTATATTCTGTAAATCTTCGAATTTAAAATATGGATGTTTTAGAAGTAGTGTTGGGAACTGAAGCATGAGTTAGTATAATATAATGACACTTGATCAATGTGATTATATTACTGTAATTCATGCTGAGTTTCTAAATGGAACGTGATGATTCACGGATCATAGCATCATCATGTGCCATGTACACAACTTACATTTTACCTAATCTCTAAATAAATCAAGAACATATTTTCTTGATAATTCTATCTTTTCTCCTCAATTCTGGTAATTTAACCAATCAAGATAGTGCTATTACAATCTCTCTCTTAGAACCTTAATCATGTTCATTCGAAACTTCATACTTACGAATTCTAGACCATTATTCGCTTAACTTAAAATCGGAAAGAGAAAGCAAAAGTATGGAACTCCAAAATATAAAGGAAATGAAGAGGGTGGATTTATAGTGAAATATCCGACAGAGCAATCAAATTAGATTATCGTATTTAACCAAAGAAGATCCTACATTCCTTAATTATCGAAGAACCAAATCTTATTACAAAGATTTTTTCTAAATCCCTTGAATTTCAAAAATCAACCGTGACTACGTCACCGGTTAAGTCAGACCTGCATTTAATTATTTCACTCTTTTGTGATAGCTTCACTCGTACTCTTCACAAAATTAAATTGTTTTATCTATATTACTCAATGATGATAAAACTCTAATTTTCAGCATGTATGCGTCATGAAAACATACTTATTGTCTGCCATGACCATCTCAATCAAATTTCGGGACGAAATTTCTTTAACGGGTAGGTACTATGACGACCCGAAAATTTTTGACTAAATTTAAACTTAATCTTTATATGATTTCGATACGATAAGCAAAGTATGTAATGTTGAGTCCAGAAAATTTTTAGAACGATGTTCATATATTCAATTAACCATCGACTGCTCTCGATGATTCACCAACAATTAATTATAAATAGATATGTGTATATATATATATATATATATAAATAATAATTCAAAATATAATTTAAAGTATTATATGTTGTTGTTATTAAAAATTAATAAAATAAAAATAGGATATTATAATAATTATTATTTAAAATATATCTTTATATATAAATAAAGTATATTAAAAATAAATATTAAATGATTGTAATACTCGTTTGATGTTTCGATTGATATTAAGCAAGTTAAATTTAAACTTATACGATTTTAAAATAAACGGTGATCTGAAAATGAGTTTTATAAATTTTAGGCTTATTAATAATATATTTAGAAGTTGTTTGTCAAATTTTAAAACTTTTTATATTTTACTTGGGGGTTGGAAGTGAATAATTAATGTAATTTTTATTTAATAATTTATGATTGAATTTTATACCATAATGACCAAAATAAATAAATATAGTTAATTTAAAAATTTAGGATTTATTTGAGTACTTTTTATTTTCCACTATTTAATCAACGGAGCACGATATAGCACTCCGTAAAAACTGTCGGTAGAATAGTTTTAAGTTGCTAAACTATGCTAAATAAGTTTGCACGTTTCTTTTCATTTGATTAATTTATTAATTTAATATTATTATAATATATTCAAAAGACAAACCACTTGTGGAATCCATATTCATCTTTAAATGTAGTTGATTGAAATGCTAAATGATTGATATCATTTAATTGAGATTACCGTGTTAAATTGGTGGTTGTCCTTGATTGAAAGTTACATATATAACTAAATATATACAATGCAATTACATAGATATAAATCAACCCCACTTGCATATATTCTTGTTGTTTGTTTCTGGATCACGATCAATCAAACACCTTAATATATATATACATCACACCTACTTCATCAAACCACCTAAACCACTTAATGTTACAATATCCATCGATCATTTTTACACCCACTAGACACCACTTCTTTCCTGCCTAAAACATAAAACCCATATTTCATTTTCACTTTACATAACCCACTTTGATCACACTTTCATCAATCACCATTGAATTATTCTGTTTCTGTTATTACTTGACGAAACCATCTTTATCAACCCAACCACACCACCAAGTTCTCATTGTTTCTGCCACAATCGCTGCTGCTATTTTCTTCTATCTGTTACGGTTCGAAACACCAAACAATCACCGGCAACAAACATCTCCTTCATATATGCTGCTGGATCTGCCCAATTTAAAACGATCATCGAAGCACAAGACAAAACTGCTACTACCCTTATGTTTTTGCTATTTCTATTCGATAGCCAAAAACACCACCCAATTACTGTTACCATCGAACGTCTTCACCAGTTGATGTTGTTTTCTTCTTGTCTGATCGACACAACCGAAGACCCAGATCACCACCTTTTCTTATTCAACTTATCATCACCCAACCACCGCCACTACCACTGCAACACTCGGAAACCACCTCACCACAGACCACCATCATGATCATCATTCCTTGTTGCCAACATCTGCAGATTAATAATTGGTATATTAGTCATACCTAATACTCCGTATAAGTGTAATTCACTAAATTATTAGATGTTAACTGAATACTAAACTTAATTCCTACAAGTTCGTTATGTTAGATCTCTTAAATGAACTAACCCAATTGGTTATAAATGACAATCACAAACCTTGTCCATGGTGGTCATTTCTAAGCAACTCGTTTTAATTATACCTGTACATCAACATTAAGAATTAAGTCAATTAACACATGGTAAGCATTCAAGTTCACTAATAACAGATACAATGAACACAAACCCTAACTAGCAAATTCAACATCAATTCTCAAAATTATCAGCAAAGTATTTTCATAAATAGAAGTAATTAATCAGAGACAAATAGAACATTAACCTTTATGTTCATAAAACAGGTGAGCGAGCAACTGCAAAATTTAAACAAATTAAAAATATGACTAGATGTTTATGTATTCATACGATACCAAATAACAAACATATACATATACCCAGTCAAAATGATTAGTTACATCTATCTTATTATGATTAATTACAGTGAGGGTTACACAATCATACGAACTCAAGTGAAAGAGAAATTGAAATTAAAATCAAATTACAATTGATATTGTAACTGTACCTATAAAAATTGGGTGTTTAATTGATGATGAACGAGAGGTGAAAGGAAGATAAGATGATGATGTTTTGTTGCCCGTTGAATCAACCGAATTGATCTGGTGATGTGGTCTGCATCGACTGAAAACCTAATTACACCATCGATCAATTTACTGATATTTTTAGGTTATGTGGATCAATTCTATTATTGGGCTTCTATAAAAAGAATTTTATATTGGGCTCTATCTAATTAGAAATGGACATCTAAACCCACTTAATTAAGGAATTATCATTTTTATTCCATTTATTATTATTACTAATTATTATGATTAAGATTATTATTATTATGATTATACTAATACAAATATTAAAATATTACTTATTATTATTATCATTAATATTAACATGGTTATTAAGATTACTATTAATATTATCAAAAGTTATCTTTATTATTAAATTGATCATTAATAAACTTATCATTTTATTATTACTATTATTATTATTAATATTTTTATCATTTTTAAATCTAATTATTATTATTATTTTATCATTACTAATATTATTTTAAGTATTATCATAATTACTATTTTAACAAACAAAAGACACCTATGTAAAAATATAAATATCATAAGTATATCTAATCTACTATCTTAATATAAAAATAAAAAATATAAATTTATACTTTAAACTAGCAATATATTATAAAATAAATTAATACATTATTATTTTAAAAATTAATATATTATATAATTAATATATAAACTAGTTTGAATACCATTATATGTTCATTATATGTTTTAATATAAATATATATAAATGATATAGGTTCGTGAATTCGAGGCCAACCTTGCATTGTTCAGTTCGTCGTATGCATATTTTTACTACAAAATATCGTATTGTGAGTTCATTTGCTCCCTTTTACTCTTTATATTTTTGGGACTGAGAATACATGCGCTGTTTTTACAACTGCTTTATTAAATGCTTTTGAAATATATTTTGAACTGAGAATACATGCGCTGTTTTTAAAACTGCTTTATTAATTGCTTTTGAAATATATTTTGAACTGAGAATACATGAAATGCTTTTATAAATGTTTGACTTGATAGACACAAGCAAAACATTCCTCGAATGAATTATTATGCAAACAGAAGTTCTGTAGATTATTATTGAATTAGTTGGACGTTATAATTGCCACTAGTTGTTGTGAATATTTTCCCCTGATTATTATTGCTTGGTAACCTAAGAATTAGAAATGGGTATGGACCTAATTCACGCGAATCCTAAAGGTAGCTACCGGGTTTAAAACCCCCACCCAGAATGTTCACTAGACGGAAGAGCTAGTGGGCGTGGTGTTTAGTACTTTGAAGTTTATATATTATACAGATAAGATGTTCTGTTTTGGTGATATTATTGATGCGCATTATATGTTAAGGTCGGTTACCATGTTGAGCAATGAAATCGAAATGAATGTTATATATCGAGAGAATGATTTTTATACACAGGTTATGTGTATTAGTTTTGTGCACGAGATATGTGTACGATTATTTAAAAATCGCGAGGCAACCTACAGGGGAGAAAAGGATACGAACCTACTCTGCTAAGCATTATGAAAAATGGTTTCGTACACGAGATAGGTGTACTGTATTTGAATCTTGTGGTCTATCAAAATGATGAATTTTATTGTTTTATGATAAACATATGAACTCACAAACCTTTTGGTTGACACTTGAAAGCATGTTTATTCTCAGGTATGAAAGAAATCTTTCGCTGTGCATTTGCTCATTTTAAAGATATTACTTGGAGTCATTCATGGCATATTTCAAAAAGACGTTGCATTCGAGTCGTCGAGTTCATCAAGGATATTATTAAGTCATTTATAGTTGGATATATTATGAAATGGTATGCATGCCGTCAACTTTCGATGTAAAGAAAGTTTGTCTTTTAAAAACGAATGTATCATATAGAGGTCAAATACCTCGAAATGAAATCAACTATTGTGAATCGTTTATTGTAACGACCCTGGAAATTCCAACTTTTATTTATTAATAATTATTATTATTAATACGTGTGATTAAACGAATGTATGTTATTACATTTACATGTTGCCACGATTGCCCGAACTTGACTTTAAATGTCTGAAACGTCTTTGTGACACACGAAACTTCACGAATAATATTTTTAGATATTATTTGCATTCATGATTAAGATTTATTAATCATTTTAATTAACTAAGGCTTTTAGTTAGTTACTTGGGCTTTAATTGGTTTAACTTGTTATTATTGGAACTTGGGCTTATTTAAAGCTAATGGACACTTGACTTTGGGCTTAAGAGCCCACCCTACATTATTAATGGACCTTTTAGCCCATGTCTTGAAAGTGTAAGTATCAAATTAAGATGGAACTAGTTAGTTGTTGCATTTGGAATATAGTTGGCTCTTAATCCCCATGTAACCACCCCTTTTATCCACCTTTTCAAACTTTAACAAGCATGTAACCACTAAACAACTCCCTCCCCTTGTCCTTGATCCCAAACCGTTGGCCTAGGGCCTTCATTAGAAGGTTTTGATT